>NW_028167181.1:2856702-2900612 GCF_964263955.1 Coregonus lavaretus
TCAAAAGTCAATGTAATTGCTAAAATATGCTTAAGTATCAAAAATAAAACTACAAGTATAAATAATTTACAATTCCTTATATTAAGCAAACCATAGCCAGAGGCACACCAACACTCAGACAAACAAAGCATTTGTGTTTAGTGAGTCCGCCAGATCAGACCAGGAATGTTCTCTTGATAAGTGCATGAATTGGACAATAATGTCCTGTCCTGTCCTTCAAAGCATTCAAAATGTAACGAGTACTTTTGGGTGTCAGAGTAAATGTATGGAGTAAAAAGTACATTATTTTCTTTAGAAATGTAGTGAAATATAAGTTGTCAAAAATATCAATAGTAAAGTAAAGTACAGATACCACAAAAAACTACTTACGTAGTACTTTCAAATATTTTTACTTAAATACTTTACACCACTGCAACTGGGGTGGAGGGTCGCTCTCCAGGAACAGGGTTGGAGAGCCCTGACCTAGAATATCTTCCAAGTACCACTGACATTGTTTGAATGAATATTATTTTTATAGGATACCATAGGATGTTTTGAATTATTAATTTTAATTACAAATTTTATTTGTCGCATACACGTGTTTAGCAGATGCTATTTTGGCTGTAGCGAAATGCTTGTGCTTCTAGCTCCGACAGTGCAGTAATATCTAAAGTAACTCATTTAAAAATATATATATATATCTATGTTCAATGTACCTGCATTATTGTATACATTCATTGTTACATTTCAGATTATCATCCAGAAATACATGTTATAAAAGTTTAAAATGCAACATTGTGTCAACCAACTTCAAGTGAAGTCAATTCAGCAACAACAACACATGCAATATCTCAATCTGGCCACTAGACGGCACCACTAAAACCTATAATTAATGTGGCAGAGCCGCTCTTGCTAAACCAACAGTAATTAGTCAATAAGATGCACGTGGGTCCCATCACCACATCTGTTACAACATTTGACTGCATGGCAAACAACGTTAACTTCAAGACCTTGTGATGACCACGCTGATTCAGATGTAATCATAATTGAGTCAATATGGAACCTCATGCATGCCAGATTCACACATGCTATGGAGAATACCCTTCAGAGGGTTAAACTGTGTGGCCATGGACCAAATGACCTCCAGCGCTGCAGCTGTACGCCTGATGCAGGGTTTTACCCAATAGTTTGTAGGGTGAGAGGGACACAGAGTAGCTCTGTTAAGACAGGGTTTTGAAGAGAGAACAACATGGATGAACTATCTGGGAGTTAGTCAAATGATTATATTATATCAACCATCTACATTCCTGCTTGTTACATAGACCTGCAATTACATTGTTTACTGAAGCCACTAATGCACTTAGGGTTCATAAAATGGTTCAAAGAGACTCCGGTTGTCACTAGTTACCACTAGTAAATTCATGAAAACAAAAATTTGCTTTTTGGTCTTAATTTAAGGTTAGGACTAAGCATACGGTTAGCAGTGTGGTTAAGGTTAAGGCTATATTGTTATTTATTTTGCTCTTTTGCACCCCAGTATCTCTATTTGCACATAATCTCTTGCACATCTAGCATTCCAGTGTTAATACTATTGTAATTATTCTGCACTATAGCCTATTTATTGCCTTACCTCCATAACTTGCTACATTTGCACACACTGTATATATATTTTCTGTTGTATTTCTGACTTTATGTTTTTTTTACCCCATATGTAACTCTGTGTTGTTTTTATTGCACTACTTTGCTTTATCTTGGCCAGGTCGCAGTTGTAAATGAGAACCTGTTCTCAACTGGCTTACCTGGTTAAATAAAGGTGAAATAAAAAATAAATAAAATAAAAAGGTTAGGTTTAAAATCAGATTTTGAGAAGAAAATTTGTAGAAATGGGCGGAGTTTAGGACTTTGTGGCTGTGTTAACTAGTCACAGCCCTCAGTCACATCTGAGCTGGTCAACTCCTCCCCTTTCCTCACTCCCTTGACCTCTGACCTACAACCACTCCCACCCCATTTTAAATCACACTGTTTAAGTGCTGCAGCACCTGATGTCTGGCTCCAAATTAGCATACGTGCTTGTGCACACAAACATGCACACACACGTGTGTGCGTACACACTCACAAACATACACACACCCATCACCAGCCTGTCAGCTTAGAAAGAAATTGAATTGTAATCTCCAGATGCCTCCTACAGATGTAGGATCTTAATTTGATCCCTCTTCTGTTCCTGCACAGCAGGAAATGCAAACTTGTTGTGCATTCAAGGTTTAAAATGTCTGACTTGATTAGCCCTAACGAAAAATGTATCTACCCCTACAAAAGTGTCTATTAATTATAATCCACATAATAATTCACATTTCCTGTTGCTTCAGGATTATTTTCCTGCTGTAGCAAACTGGCTCAAATTAAGATCATACACCTGTATCTGCTCCTCCATGTGGTTGAGAAGAACTAATGAAATGGAAACTTAATAACTGCATGACAACTTGAGCTCCAGTCTGAAAACGTAATTTATCTTGTAGAAGCATGATTAAGTATGACGTTATTGACTGTACAACGCTGTGAATCACATGTATAAAGAGTTTTATACTGCTATAAAATAGTTGTTTACTAGTTGTTTTGATGAGATATCAAGCAACCGTAAACAAGTCACCCCAGGTCACAAGTCACCCCAGGTCATGTCACCTTCATAATTTCTACTGCATGCATTTCTTCCCCCATAGCTGATTAAAATGTCCTTAGAGGTTTTTGTGGGAAAGTCTTTAAGTGGAAACAAAATCCTCCTAAAACAGAATGAAAACCCTTTTATATAACACATTTAGCCGATTACCCAGACAGACAGATCATTTCAGGGAGTTCTACTGTCTACCTTCCTCCTGATAGTTATCCCTCCATTTGCACTATTTCATTTTTGAACAAGGGATTCTCATTCTCATCATTCAGGGGGGTTTTCTGCTCTGTCATTGTGTGCAGGATATCCTCTCTCCTGAGGAATAGTGACTTCCTGTTTGTTTCCTGCCTTGTTTCCTCATCTCCCTTTCATGTCATAAAGAGGAATTACCAACAATGCATCAGTCCATGCTGCTTTGCTTGTTTTCTGGAGCGCTCCTTGTGTGTCTCGGTTGATGGATCTTTAAGGAGAAGGTAAACTGAGTTCCACCACACTGGTTGTAATTTGTTCTTCACCTCCATACGTCCAGGCATTGTCACATGGGGGATATGAAGAGACAGTGGGATCCCTGTGTGTCACACCCTGATCCATGTCCTCAGTTGCTCCTGTTGTTTGCTACAAAGATTCAGTTGTTCTTAGGGCTTCATGTCCCCTTTGGCACAATAGGTTTCAAAGGTCCTGTATGGCTCAGTTGGTAGAGCATGGCGCTTGCAAGCTAGGATTGTCGGTTTGATTCCTGGGACCACCCATACGTAAAGATGTATGCACGCATGACTGTAAATCACTTTTGGATATTATATTACCATAATGAGCGATATTATTCAATATTAATGTTTCTCTATTGATGTTATTAACTGCCTGGATACTTCCTGGTTCAAGGATTGGTTGCCGTGGCACCATGGGACCTAGGTCTGAGCCCGTCCTGTGGTGCTGTGCCAGGTGATGATGACGCAGGTAGGTAGGCACCCGCTAGGCTGGCAGAGAGAAAGTGGCATCACTCTCGCTGTGTAATCCACTGGCCACTGTAAGCCTATGACCTTAGCAGCACTCTGGTGACTGGACAGTGGACACACACTCACAGTGTAGATGAGATGTGTTATGTCCAATGTATTGCTTGAGTCTTTAACCTTCAAAGAGCACTGACTTATGCCAATGAGGGAATAGTATTCTTGAAGAAAAATAAGTAGGAGTGCTTCAGGTATTCCAAAACAACCACAGGTGCTCATGGAGGGTAATAGTAATTGAAAAGCTAAAGGATGAATTATAACCATAAATAGGTGCTAAATTACATATCAAAATCCAAGCACTCGTGTTGGTTTGAAAGTTAATACGCCTTTAATGCGTGGGCTAAGACATCATTAAAATACACCAACGAGGCGCATCGGCTTACACTTATTTGTGTAGTTCAGTCCTTGAGCTGTTCTTGTCTATTCGTGTTCTGTATTGTTTTGTGTGGACCCCAGGAAGAGTAGCTGCTGCTTCAGCAACAGCTAATAGGGATCCTAATAAAATACTATACTAAAAAATACTTAATCAGGGTGTCTCACTCCGTGTCAGACACCCTGATGAAGGCATAAGTCACTTCTTAACTTTCAAACCCACAAGAATGGCTGGATTTTTTAAGGCCATTAGCACCTATTTGTGGTTATAATTTTTCTTTTAGCTTTTCGAGGGAATAGTATTGCCTAATAAATACCTAAATGGCACATCAGAAATAATGAGACATAACAAATAAGTTCCAATTTGGGGGCCAAATTGCATCTTTCAGAAAATACATCACTTGCTGAATAATTGTACCGAGACTAGCGTTAGGACCCTGAGGGGAAGTAGCATTCCCTCCCTCCTCGTTGAATTGGATGACAGGACTCGGACGGCCTCTCCTGCAACAGTGTTGAACCGTTCGCTAGTCAGAGAAAGGATGTGAGAAGAGGAGGAGGCTTGCGGTTTCTGTAGCAAGCATGCGGTTTTGTTAGATTCTGTGGATTTTGGACAACGGTTTTACATGCAATGTATTTGTGCTAAATGGAATTCGTTTTTCCCTTTTGTGTTTTCCTCCGGATACATTAATATAGCTTGGAATCGTGTGTTTTCCTGTGCGGCTCAGTTCATTGGTAAACTAGCGGTTGCTACAGTCGACAGTCAATCAAGTCTGGGCTCTCTGGTATTAATTTAAATGTGCCGGTGAATTTTTGTGGACATCTGAATTGGTTTTGGAACAATCATTTTCGTTTAGCCTTTGGTATTTCAATAACCGAGAGTTTATTGTGCAGCCTTATTGACAAGGTAAGATTGTAACCGTTACTCAGGCTACTGTACCCCTATATTGATAGCAGACTGTATCCCCAAAAATTGCAACATTGTATCTTGACTGCGCAATGAGAAACTAGGCTACACGTGTACTGTCCTCTCGATTACTGTATCAGTGATTGCCAAAGCGTTGTTTGACAGCTGTCATTGAGATTGCGCTGGACAATAGGGCTTGCCTGTAGGAGCCATTTGCTATTGTTTTCTTCTGTGGATAGATCAAAACATAAACAGATCGAACATGTCGCTCAGCAGAAGTATTGAATGGGAACACTTTGAGGAACGGGACAAAACGCACCGTTCATCACGGGCTAACGGCTCGGGATCCCAGTCCGGCTCCAGAGGCAACGGTCTCGTGCCCAGCCCGGCGCACAGCGCGCACTGTAGCTTTTACCGAACGCGCACGCTCCAGTCGCTCACCTCGGAGAAGAAAGCCAAAAAAGTGCGGTTCTACCGAAATGGTGACAAATACTTCAAGGGTTTGGTGTATGCCGTGTCCAACGATCGTTTTAGGTCCTTAGACGCCCTGCTTATGGAGCTTACCCGGTCTCTCTCGGACAACGTCAACCTGCCACAAGGTGTCCGGAGCATCTACACCGTGGACGGCAGCAAGAAGATCAGCATCCTGGACGAGTTAGTAGAGGGTAAGGACACACAGTCACCCCCGGCCCCCTCCCCACACACACAGCCCAGTCCTACAAATGACATAATAAATCATGTAGAGATCAATACTCGCGCATATTGATGAATGAGCTGATTGATCCAAAGTACTCATTATTAGATTTGACCAGACAGACTCGTATCTCTCAGGTTTCAGCAAACCCTCACCTAAACCATTTGGCGTCCTGCTTGTCATCAGAGTTCCCCCAGCTGTTTGACATTGACTCCTTGTTCATAAATATGCAGGTGTATTCTGCTATCAGCTTTCCCCTTGGGAAGAATACTAGCTAATACTGCATTATAGGCTTATTATACTACATTATAGCCTATTATACTACATTATAGCCTCATTATACTACATTATAGCCTATTATACTACATGATATGATATAATGTAGTATAATAAGGCAATAATGTAGTATAATAAGGTTATAATGTAGTATAATGAGGCTATAATGTAGTATAATGAGGTTATAAAGTGGTATAATGAGGCTATTATGTTGTATAAGAAAGCAATTATTAATAGCCTCATACTACATTATAGCCTCATTATACTACATTATAGCCTCATTATACTACATTATAGCATTATTAAACTACATTATAGCCTCATTATACTACATTATAATCTCATTATATTACATTATAGCCTCATTATACTACATTTAGGTTCATTGGTTAGAGAGGCGAGCCAGCAACCAGAGGGTTGCCAGTTCAAATCTCGGGTCCAACAGGAAAAATCTGTTGTGAAGTGAGCTGGCAACCGGAGGATTGCTGGTATCAAATCCTAGATGCAACTGCCTGCCATGGTGCCCTTGAGCAAGGCACTTAACCCACTTAACAAAAACTCCCCGGGCGCCCAGGTGGTAGCCCCCCCCCCCCCGCACCTCTCCAAAACCTGTATGTATGTGTCTTTCAGAGGGGTTGGGTTAAAAGCGGAAGTCAATCTTGTTGTCAATAGTCTCTCTTGAATCAGCAGGGTTTCCTTTTTGGTAAAGCAGTTGTGACACACACATGACCCAGTAGTAGTGTGTGTGTGTGTGTGTGTGTGTGTGTGTGTGTGTGTGTGTGTGAGTGTGAGAACCACATAGATGACAGACCCGCAATAGCAGTACTAGGCAGCACAGTTTGCATTAAAGTACATCGATCCTCCATTGATCTTAGAGCAGTGTGTGTGTTAGTGCGAGCTCTGGCCAGTGTTCTGTGCTTCATTGGCTGTTAAAATGGTCCTTAGAGTGATTTTTCACCCTCTGGGCATACAACATGGAAGTGTCCCCCTCTACACCCCCCTCATCCCCCTGTCGATGGGAGAATGGAAAATGTCAACATTGAGGTATAGAGGAAGCTGTTATTACAACGGTACTAATAGTACAAATAAGATATGTACAACTACCTTCAAAGAACTGAACAACATGGTCAGGTCATACCGTTGTTATATATCCACATGAGTTATTAGCTCAGTCATTTCACAGGAATGCTTAATAAAGCATCATGTATATTGGCCTGGCTAGACCCCACACATCTAAAGTCAAATGAATTCAGTACGTTTGAAGTGTGTGAGTATTATTCCAGAAAATGAGTATGCAAAGGTTGAGAAATGTGAACATTACCTTCTTTCCTTTACAGTAGATCTCTCTCCCTACTTGGTAGATTTGCTATGTATAGACCTACACCGCAATGGGGGCTGGTGGGAGGAGCTATAGGAGGACAGGCTCATTGTAATGGCTGGACTGGACTCAATGGAACGATATCAAACGTATGAAAACCACATGTTTGACTCCGTTCCATTAATTCCATTCCAGCCATTACAATGAGCCTGTCCTCCTATAGCTCCTCCCACCAGCCTCCACTGCTACACAGTGGTTCTGTCTGTGTGTGAGCAACTCTCCTCTCTGTGTCGCAGGCTGCAGCAGTGACAGTGGCCGGTGGTGCCTGGGTAATACAATAATCTTTGTGTTGAGTCCTGCAGTCTGCTGTCTGATCTGTGACCTCTCTACAATCCTCTCTTAGCATGAAAGGTTACGGTTGTTGCACCAGCCCATGGTAGCGCTGTCATATTCAAATCAATCCACAGCTAGGAGAGATGAGTGTGGGACTTTCCTTTTCCTTTGTATAGCTTATCTCCTGACTCCCGTTAGTTTTACTCCAGTGCTGTCCTTTTCACCTGCCCCTCTCTCCTCTCTCATCCCCCTGTTTATTCTCAGCTGACATCTTTCCTTCCTCCTTCCAAATATAAGCCTCTGCACTCGTTCCACTTGTTCCTCCCCCCATGTCCCCAGAGAGGATGGGGTGGTAGATTTAGGTCAGCGCCCAATCCCGTGGCTGAGAGACACATTGCATCACTTCTGGTTGGACTGTCAGGAAGGACAATGGGTGCTGCTGTGGTACAGTGAGTGGTGTAGAAGATGGTGCCAGTCCTATTACTTCAGCCTCACCTCTGGATGTAATGCCTGTTTTCTGCCAAGTAAACTTTCAGAGTGGAATCTGGAATCCTCCAGGCAGGCATCACACTTTCTCTGCTCTGATTTGGCAGGAAAGTGGGCCAACTCACTTTCTCTGGCTGTGAAAACTTGTTGTTGTTCTCATCTTAAGGTTATTTGGGTTTATACTGCAGTAGGTACAGTGGCCTGTGAGTTCATACTGTAGGTACAGTGGCTAATGAAGAGTTCTGTATAGTTTTTACCTTTTCAATTACTCTACCAAAGGCTTATAATAAGAGTAGAGTTTGAGCTCTTAAGCCAATCCTATTGGACATTTGATATGGTGCCAAGTTTATTTTGGAACCTCTCTATCCATTCCATTCTTTCTACTGTACAATGACTGGACTCCAAACTCCTTCCATAAACAGTACACAGATTGGGTTCCACTCAAGAAGTCCCCTCTTTACTGTAGAGACTCCATTGGTCGGGATAATGGTGTGAAGGAGTCCTAATTATCGTAGCCCTGAACTCTGCCTCCTCAGTAACTTGTTTTGTCAGTGGGCTGCGGCTGTCCTCTCAGTGGCTGTCCCCTCTGTCTCTGCTGTAGTGTGCTTATGGAAATGACAGTGAGGCATTTGATTGGATCCAAACCAAGCCAAACCACGATAGTGGTCTTATGCTACACCTATTGTGTGCCATTTGAGGAGGACTTTCAATGCATTATGATGCACCTGTCGTTTGATACGATCCAATGTATGTAATAAGCTGATTGATTCAACATCAGTCTTCACTCAGGGGAAAACATTGCTTGTTTAGATGTCACCATAGTGTTAAGGACTACATCAGACAAACACATTCTCAATCCATGACCTCTCACTTACCCCACTGAGTGATGACATCTGTGTGTATTTGCTCAGTGACGGATCAGCACACACACTGATGGATCCGCCCCCTCTCCTCCATAGCGACCAGCTGATGTTTGGTTAGGGAGCTGTTTAAGGGGCTGTGGTCTCAGCTGTGCTCCACGTGAGGCCCCCGCTGTAGGGCCACTGAAGGGTATCACCCATCCAGGATCCCCTAACCTCTCTGGTGATGCCGCACTTTACACCCCCCTCTCGTCCCCTGGGGTATTCCTGTCACCGACGGTCCATGATACTGTGTGTGTGTGTGTGTGTGTGTGTGTGTGTGTGTGTGTGTGTGTGTGTGTGTGTGTGTGTGTGTGCTGAGACCCCTCATCTCATCCCCTCGTCACTGTCACCCCTGAGCCCCCTTCAGAAGGCCACTTCTGTTTCTCCAGGCTTTCAGATCTGAATTGATGATGGCTCCTCGTCTGATCTGGTGTTACCGTTTTCATCTGTTCGGGTCCCTCAGCTGTGGCCTAGCGTCGTTAATTAGCCTTTGGTTAATTGGTAGATGAATAAATCCAGGCGTCTTGGGTCTCGCCGTCTCAGAAGTCTCTCTCTTCCTTCTGTCCTCTTCCTCCTCCTTTCCGTCCCTTTTTCTTTGTCTTAAAGCAGATGAGAGGAACCATGAGGCAGTAGATAATACTGTGATGTAGTTGAGAAGATAACAGATTGATATTTTGGTATAAACCAAAATCCTGGTTTAGGTTGATCTCAGCACCATGGACAGCACACAATGTTACTACAGGAAGTAGTAGTAGTAGTAAGCTTATGACAAAAGGATCTTCATCTTTTTCAGTCGTGGCTCTTGAAAATAATGCTGGGTATTGTACTCAAGCTATTCTGGTGGGTTAGCCATCGTCTTCACACCACTCTCGCAAATGATTCCGTTCACCTTTCCCTGAGGGATGACACCTTTCTTTAAGCACTGTCTCCACTGTCATTAGGTGACTCATTCACTGTTGTCTTCCTGTTTCTGTTCCTGGATGACTGACTGCTGAGAACAGGATGTTTTGGTTACTCACATAATAAGAGCAGGGTTGACTGGAACAAAACTCAAACCTTAACCTTTGCTTCCATAAGCTTTCCTTACGGTTCTAGATGGATAGATTCTGTTGAGTCATTGTTCGTTCCCCTTCAGATCCTTCAGATTCCCCTCTCCCTCTCTTACACACAATAACAATGTTTTCTCGCCTTTCTTAGTTCATTTAGCATTATTTAGCATCACCCTTCTTTGAACATCTCTCTCTTTCTATCTCTTACATATAATAACAATGTTTTCTCACCTTTCCCAGTTCAGTCATGTTGTCATCGATCGGTGCCTTGAGCTTAAACTGGTAAAAGGCCAGATACGCAAGTATAGCGCTATGCAAGGACAACAAAGGCAGCAATATGGGTTCACTTAGTTGCATGCATAGCATATTCCATGCTACTACAGTATGCCATTCTGTGGTTTCACTAGTCTTGTGACAAACCGTAAAATCCATGATGAAAAGATTAGAGGTTAGCAATGTCTCCCTCTCCTAGTTTGACTCAGTGGCCCAGAATGCAAAAAATAAATTCCTACATATGTTGTCCTCCAACAAACAGCCTCCAAACACCATCACCCACCCTCCTCTTACCCTTATTGTGGTTCCATTTACCAGCAAAGCCTTTTGAGTCGTCAAATGAATCTGGTCTTGAGGGGAAACGCTCACACACACACACACACACACACGCTAACTGCTACAATGGAATGCCCGGCGAGGAAAAGGAAAATACTTAGCTTTGGAGAGTGTCCAACGCGGCAGGCCGAGAGAGCTCGCAGAGAAACAGAGAAGGCTGGGTTACACTGACTGGCTGGCCTCAGTCTCAATGTGGCTTTTGTTTCCACTGGGGAACCTTAACTCTTTGTCATCCACAGTCGAGCCGACTGGAGTTACTCTCCGAGACGTGGCTAATTATCACTCATTTAGTCAACTGGAATTAATGGTTATCCATTGACAGTTGTAAGGTGGCATTCAGAGCTGGAAAATGCGATGGAGTTGATTTACTGTAGCTTCAATAACTCAATTGCTGGATCTGATGGTACCTTTTTATGAAATGTTGATTCCACGATTTTAATGAAAGGTATTTAAAAAAGAAGCCTATATTCTAAGTAGCTCTCCCATCTTCCTCCCTTTAGGTGAGAGCTACGTGTGTGCCTCTAACGAGCCCTACCGCCGGGTGGACTACACCAAGAACGTTAACCCCAACTGGTCAGTGGGCATCAAGGCAGGCCAGTCCCGCTCCCTGTCCTCCCTCAGCACCCTGGTAAAGGGCGAGCTGCAGCGTAGCGAGGCCAGCCTCGGCACCAGAGACTTCATCAAGCCCAAGCTGGTCACAGTCATCCGCAGCGGGGTCAAGCCCAGGAAGGCAGTGAGGATCCTGCTGAATAAGAAGACGGCCCACTCCTTCGAACAGGTGCTGACCGACATCACAGACGCCATCAAGCTGGACTCCGGGGCAGTCAAACGGCTCTACACACTGGAGGGAAAACAGGTAAGATGATAATAACTCTGTAAATGCAATAACATGGTTACTTACTATAGCACAGGGTCTCAACTCCAATCCTGAGGTATATGATATGGTTATTTAGCCATTTATTTCTCAAAAATGGTATTACAGACAGTTGTGTTCAGCATATGTTTCCCATTTAGGCATCAAAACCTCAACCTTGCTGTTGCAAGCATGAATAATGATACTTTAGGGACTGTCTATATTAGAGTATGTTGGGTTAAACCTAACGCTGCAAAGCTGCTCTGTGGATGGGAATGTAAATGCAAAACATGTGAGGTATCAGTACCAGATGCAGTGGCGACCCTTACCAGTTTTGAGCCCAACGTTTTTAGCTTGCCTGTTATGCATGTTATTCTGGCATTAATACGTGTCACATATCAGTTTGCAAACCATGAAAAAAAAAGAAGAAGAATCATTGAGTTAATAAAGCCGCATATAAACATGGTCTCTTTTTTGCTTTATTGAGGAAGGCAGCTCCAAAACGCAGGTGTTTCAGCCTAGCTAAGTGCTTTCTGTGGTGGCGGGGCAGCCGTGATTGGCTCAGTGTTCTGTCACTCATGGGGACACTATGTCACCTCCAAGTCTAAGGGTAGAGCTTGAAAATTCAAGCCCCTTGGGTGTTGCCATAGAGTTACATTAGAAGTGCCCATCCAAGAAGGCTCAAGGGCATTGGCCACAGATAAAAGACGTCAAATCACGTTATATCTACAGTAGCTTTGATTGGACTGATCATGTCAACATCATACTGTCAAAATCTTAGCTAGCAGTCATCATCATGAATCAAGTCGACAATCTACTGGCAAATCCTTTTTAATCCTTGTCATATGAAGAGAAATAATGAAGAGAAATTATAGATAAAACGTATCGGTGCTCATCGGCCATTGGACATAAATATTACACAACAAGTTGGAAATCGCAAATTCAACAATGAGTGGTTTGGAAGGAATCAGTGGCTAACTGCAAGCATTGCAATCACTAGCTAACTGCAATCACTAGCCTGCTATTCAGTGGAGTGGCTGTGTGGTCCCAAGTCTGGGATTAAGGGTCTCTCTTCCAAGCTTAAAATGATAAACATTCAACATTGGCCATGCTGTCAATGAAGCATGATTTGTGCCGCGCTCAAAACAACTTTTAACTTGGAACTACGAAATCTGACTTCAATTAGTTCAAGACAACTGGGAATTCGGGAAAAACAAGCTCAGACTGGGAAAATACGTTTTGAACGGTCATCCAGCTCGGAATTGTAAATCCGGAACTCGGCCTCTCTCTAGAGCTACGACCTGAAGATCACTGACGTCATCATGATTCAACCTTGTTTTTTCCGAGTTCCCAGTTGTCTTGAAAGCACCATACATCCAGAGAATGCCAGACTTTGATGACAAAGTTTGATGACAGAATTTGCCCACGAAGGACCGCTGCGCCACCTTCCTGTTCAAGTGATCACAGCACAACAAGGTGAGTCCAAAAATGTATTGTATGCTGGTGCATAAATGATGTAATATGCCAGGGAGATACAGTGGCTTGCGAACCTGGAATTAAAATGGATTTTTGGGGGGTTTGTATCATTTGATTTACACAACATGCCTACCAATTTGAAGATGCACAATATGTTTTAAGAACTTGAGCATGCATAACTATTCACCCTCCAAAGTCAATACTTTGTAGAGCCACCTTTTGCAGCAATTACAGTTGCAAGTCTCTTGGGGGTATGTCTCTATAAGCTTGGCACATCTAGCCACTAAGGATTTTTGCCCATTCTTCAAGGCAAAACTGCTCCAGCTCCTTCAAGTTGGATGGGTTCCGCTGGTATACAGCAATCTTGGATTGAGGTCTGGGCTTTGACTAGGCCATTCCAAGACATTTAAATGTTTCCCCTTAAAACACTCAAGTGTTGCTTTCGCAGTATGCTTAGGGTCATTGTCCTGCTGGAAGGTGAACCTCCGTCCCAGTCTCAAATCTCTGGAAGACTGAAACAGGTTTCCCTCAAGAATTTCCCTGTATTTAGCGCCATCCATCATTCCTTCAATTCTGACCAGTTTCCCAGTCCCTGCCGATGGAAAAACATCCCCACAGCATGATGCTGCCACCACCATGCTTCACTGTGTTCTCAGGGTGATGAGAGGTGTTGGGTTTGCACCAGACATAGCATTTTCCTTGATGGCCAAAAAGCTCAATTTTAGTCTCATCTGACCAGAGTACCTTCTTCCATATGTTTGGGGAGTCTCCCACATGCCTTTTGGCGAACACCAAACGTGTTTGCTTATTTTTTTCTTAAAGCAATGGCTTTTTTTCTGGCCACTCTTCCGTAAAGCCTAGCTCTGTGGAGTAGTATCTCCAACCCCATTCCTTCTAAACTCTCTGAATATAGACCTGGCAGAAAACACAGTTGACCCTTCTTTCCGGACAGATTCCCGGAGCCGGCGAGAATCTTCACGGACGGGCCAGAGAAGTGACTCATGAAAATAATGATCCCTATCCTCTCAGACAGTCAGGCCTGCTGGCCAGCCCAACATACTGAAGCCTCTACTCAGAGGAGGCTCTGTAACAGGAGGAGAGGCAGGGCCTGGATGTTCCTCTCTCTCTCTCTGACAGAGCAGACAGTTAATGTGTACAGTACAGTACACTTGCAGTATCCGCCCCTATTTGCTTTTGTTTGTGTCAATGAACCAGTCTTGCAGCACAGACTGAAATAAACGGCAGTATTGGACCAGAAATGGCTGACCAAGCTTGATTTTCAGCCCAGAGAGAGCATGTTTTAGGTACATTATCAGTGATTCACCATTTCAGTCCAATTCTGGCCGCATATTAATCAGCCATCCACAGATAGAACGACAGAGAGATAGAACGAGAGAGTGATGGAGTAAAAAGCGATGACTGAAAAGATCAGCCATCGTCTCTGTTGAGTCGATGGTCTCCCTTACTCCCTCTGGCACTCAACATCGCTGCTCTTTCAAACATTTCCAAGCATAGGCTACAGCATGATGGATGTTTGGGAATGCCCCATTAGATATCCACCCCGTTATTAATTCTGTCCCATGTCTGTGACAGAAAGAGTACTGACTCTCTGTCTGTCTCTATCCCCTCACGGTTCACTTAAACAGATTGACTGTGCTGTGGGCTGGGACTTTATCATAAATGATGCTGCAATACAGCTGCAAGTTGACTGAGGGGTTTTCTCCATTTATCCGTCAACATTCAGTGTTGTCGGCACTAGACAGAGAGAGAGAGGAGGAATCCTGTTTGGTGTAGAGATGAAGCAGAGAGAGAAGGTGTGAGAGAAAGAGATGGAGTGCCCTTCCTGCTCTGTCCTTGGGGACTGCTTAAGGCAGGCGACTCACCAGGGCTGTTTGGAATGCAATGCGGCGGGATGGTTGACTGTGACGCGCACTGATGATGTCACAGGGGATTTGCCTGTAGAAGCTGGTGGTAAATCCAAACGAGAGCTGTAGGGCTGTCTGGAACGCAGACTGACTGTCCCTGGAATTTCATAGGGAAACCTCCTCTTTCCAAACCCCCTGTTTAAAAAAAATTAGCTGCCAGGCATATGAGCTGCCAGGCATATGCAAATGACAAGATTATGGTAATGCATGAATGAAAAGGCTTGGCTCCAACAATACCGTTGTTCTTGCTCAGAGAGAATGTTAAGTGTTTTTGTCTGTAGCTTTCAGTTAGGTTACAGTCAGTTCTATAGCATTTTGTTATTATGCTGCTTTCAATTTGTTATGGCAGCGCTCCATTTGAAACTATGGGTTACTGCATATACTTATAGACTGGTTAGCTGACAACATCACAAATGATGCACATACTTCAATGGGGCAGAAGTCCGTGTGTTGTCCAGATAGCTAGCAACAATAACAAGAACCTGCCATGTGGGGAATCATAAGTGGCTAATTTCAGCTAGTTTTATCTTGTTCTTGATACCATGTCTTGTTTTGGCTGATGTCACCTCTAGCTAACCAACAACTGTAACGATGTATTTGAGAGACAAGTGCTCATTGTGCACATTTATTTTTTCAATAAACATTGGAGACTAAATATAGTTTACATGTCAACAGTCTAAGCCAACACCGTCTGTTTTGCCCCGGAGTTGCGCAAGCGTCGGTTTTGTTGCTAAACAACCAACCTGTCTGTAACCATGACAACGATAGAAGAGTTGGCTACAGCACATACAGTATGGGACCCAGGCTAGCTCAAAGGAGAGTACACAACCCTAACAGCAGGCCAGGCCTGTGGAGCTCTGAGGGATGGCTCATGTGCTTGAACATCATTTAACCCTCCCGTTGTCCTAGGGTCAAAATGACCCGCCACTGTGTTGAACCAACTTTATTTAATTTTTATATTTTTGGGATCATTTGTGAGAAGGAGGCAGTGAGACTTTAAAGAAAGTATCACTGCCTCCTTCTCACAAATGATCCAAAAAATATAAAAATTAAATAAAGTTGGTTCAACACAGTGGCGGGTCATTTTGACCCTAGGACAACGGGAGGGTTAAAATACCTGGCAGCCAATGACACTACAGCCATATCACCAACATGTATTGCATAATGAATGGAGCTTACAGTAACTCCTACCATCGTTGAGGGATAGGATGCAGACTCATCATTTAGAGTTTTAGCAGATCCATATTTCAGACGTAAGATGCTGTCATTTCTTGTTGTTGTTCATTATAAATAGATAAGACCCATATTGTTGCACTCTCTCTGAGCTGTTTTGATGAGTTTGAGATGTTAACACACAGAGCATGGGTTGTTAATGATAAGGTCATTCTCCATTAGTTACTCAGACCATCTACTGTATGTTCACCTCCTGAGACGGATCGATCTTGTCCTGCTTCCTGTCACATGCTCCAGTAATGATCCACTCCATCAGTTGATTTATATCACCATATTAACAGCCCTTTCAGTCCTGATAGAGGCCTGGTTGTGAATCCTCTGTTGCATGTTACAGCATATACCAGGACACCACATCCTACACGACTCCATCGAATGGGAACTCCAATAGAGCAGTTTTCTGTCATTGAGGAGGATCGATGGGGACTGTTTAAAAGCAGATTATCCCTGGAGGTTAATGGGGATGCATTCATGGCCCTATAGTTGAGTAACCGTGTCCTTTTGAGTCATTGAGGCGGATCCTAGGAAAGGCCTTCTATGTGTGTATCACAGGAGGTTGGTGGCACCTTAATTGGGGAGGACGGGTTTCGTGGTAATGGCTGGAGCGAAATAGGTGGAATGGTATCAAACGCATGGTTTCCATATGTTTGATGCCATTCCATTCGCTCCATTCCAGCCATTATCATTAGCCGTCCTCCCCTCAACAGCCTCCACTGGTGTGTATCTAATCGGAGCTGGGAGCAAAACAGGATGTACACTCTCATGATGCTGTGTCATTCAAAACATGCATTCAAAATGGAGGTCAATGTAAGGGCACTATGGCTGTAAAAATTATACATTTAATTTATTGTTTAAAGGATCCCAGCATGATCCCATACTTGTCCGTATAACCTTAAATTTACAAGGGGACAGAAAGAAAAGTCATATAAATACTCAGACATTGACATTTGACAGTGATTGCACATGATGTTATTTGAAGTATCATATTTGCAATGCTCGGCTGAGAATTTCCACCCAACAGTTGTTGTCTCTGACCAGGCTGAGACCAAGAGTTAAATCAGTCCCTGCCACCTGCTCATGTGACCACCAGGCACCAGCCCCTCTCTGGCATGGGATTAGGGTATGGGATAGGGGAGGAGAGCATGGCAGATGTCCTCAACTCCCATTGGAGCAGACAGGAAACCGGCCAATGGCCTTGTCTCTCTCAGACCATACTGTGGCCTGCTGTCTACTGTAACTGTAGTCATGTCAACTCCTCTACATGTAAAACAATATCTCTGTACTGGTATGTACTGTATTCAACTTCTCTGGTAGTGTTCTGTAGTAGTATTCTGTGGTAGTGTTCTGTGGGTTTTTTACTGGGATGCATGTAGTACACATGGTGAGTGGGTTTTTATCTACAGTGTTTTCGGACAATAATAGTAACTCTGATTGGCTTCTAAAGGCTATCAAAATTAGATTAGTCAATTTAGAGATTTAACTGCGGAAGCCTGAAACCTGACCCTTAGAGAACAGAGTTGGACTATAATGGATCCACTTCAATGACCGCCATTCAGTCAATGGAATTTGATTTGAACATACTGTATGTGTCCAATTCGATTTTTGAATGAAAATTATTCAGGTAACTACAAATATTACTCTGGTTTTCTGGTCATATTTTTAAGTTCATGCAATTTTGTAAAGTCATCAAAAACTCTTGTGTCTGAATAAATAAGCAATGCT
Organism: Coregonus lavaretus; assembly: GCF_964263955.1. NCBI lineage: Eukaryota > Metazoa > Chordata > Actinopteri > Salmoniformes > Salmonidae > Coregonus > Coregonus lavaretus. The sequence goes on from NW_028167181.1 coordinate 2,874,506, forward strand.
TATACCTAGGATTTCTGATGTTAAATCTTTAGCAGTTAAATGGTTAACTACATAATCCACGGCCTGTTGCTTTTCCACTGCTCCTTGTCCAATCTGCCTGCCTACCAAGTGAACTCTCTACATTAGACTTGTCTGGATAATCTGACAGTTGACTCGCTCTCTCTCTTTCCCTCTCTCTAACAGAGCCTCTCTCCTCCAGCTAAGCTGCTTTTCACGCTCTGAGACGCTCCCCGTGCTCATGTCTCTAGACGGGCGTGTCTCCTGTGATTCCCTCTCCAGCAGACTCTGGAGGGGGTTGTCTGTGTGTGTCTGTCTGTGTGTCTCCCATGGCTGTAACATGATGTCACTCACTATTACGTCTGATTTGTCCTTTGAAGGGTGAGATGGCCTTGAGAAGAGCCATTTCAGTGTGTCCTTTTTATCTCTGTATTACAGTAAAGTGGATGCTTTTGTTATTAGAGAGAAGAAGGGATTCTCTTTTCTCCTCAAGTGTTGGCTTATCATTTCGAATGTTAGTTTTCCCCTCATATAATTACATTCAGTATATAATCCAAAACATTGGCTTCTAAGTCTTTAACGCTATCACACTGTTTTGGCTGTGTAAGAACTTCATAAATCCTTCAAATGAGAGCCTTTTACAGTTAGCATAGCCGCTAGCGTATTAGAACCCAAAGCCCCAGAGAGGGGTCTCAGAAAGCCCATCAAATGCCTCACCCTTGGGCTTAGCAGCCAGCGCTAACAAGCTACCAGCGCTAAGACATGAAGGACGGCCCCACGACTACACCCACGCCTGCCATCTGCTCCTCCTCCAAACAATCAAATCATTGGTCCCAGGCAATATCTGTGTCTGTAGGGGTCTGCTAACCAACACCCCACCCCCCAGATATCCTCCCCTAGCTCCCCTACCAGGGCCCTGATCATCACCGGATAATTAGACATATCATTTGAGGGAGTGTGTGTGTGCTCGCGTATGTGTGTGTAGGGGGTTAAAGTGCAGCTGTCAGGTGTGTGTGTGTACTCTCCATTTGTAAACACAATGCGCTCTCAGTCCAGCTCTCTCTTGCTAAGCCACTAGTCTGGATGAATGTTAATTGATATCCCTATATCAGGGCCAACTGAATCAGCTGCTGCTTTGAGAGAGAAACTTCTCTCTGTTTTACATCTCAAAGCCGTGTGGAGAAAGAAAGAATAGGAGTTCTATGGCAGGAAATGGGATTGAAGAAAGAGAACGTGCCAGCTGTCCTGTAATCATTGTAGACTGAAATATTTTGTTTATTCACGCTTAATTTCACTGACATTTGGCTTCTGGAAGAACATAGATAGATAGATAGATGCTGTAGGAGCTACAGTATAGTGCAGTCCACTGCAGGTGCTGATTTGATCATCGACGTCCCCCCTTGTGGGATTGTAAGATAGCATGCATGTGTACACACACACACACCTTCTGGACAGCCAATGTATTTGACCTGGCTGCTGTAGCCATAGTAACTTCACAACCGTTTCACAGCGTATGAGCAGCACATGGTTCTATTATCCCTGCAGTCAGCTACCGTTGGTAATATCGCTGGCTATATTATTTACATTTACATTTTAGTCATTTAGCAGACGCTCTTATCCAGAGCGACTTACAGTTAGTGAGTGCATACATTTTTTCATACTGGCCCCCTGTGGGAATTATGGCCTCAGTGTATCATTATCACAGTGAATGGCTGCCAGTTGTACTATTATGATGGACCATTATGATGGACCTGACTACATCATCAGAATTTTATGAGCACAGATGAGGATCCGGCCAAGGCCAAGCGATGAGAGCACAGGAAGGGAGGGAAGGAAGGGGGGGGGGGGATAAGGAGAGAGGGGGAGGGGGAGGTAAAGAGTCTCTCCCCTACCCCCAACCTAGTCAGCCTGCAGCATCACCACTCCAGATCCACTCAGACCCTCTTTTCCACTTCCTATACATCTACTGAGTGTATAAAACATTAGGAACCCCTTCCTAATATTGAGTTGCACCCCCTTTTGCCCTCAGAACATCCTCAATTCGTCGGGGCATGGACTCTACAAGGTGTCGAAAACGTTCCACAGGGATGCTGGGCCATGTTGACTCCAATGCTTCCCACGGCTGTGTCAAGTTGGCTGGATGTCCTTTGGGTGGTGGACCATTCTTGATACACACGGGAAACTGTTATGCATGAAAAACCCAGCAGTGTTGCAGTTCTTGACACAAACCGGTGCGCCTGGCACCTAATACCATACCCCGTTCAAAGGCACTTAAATATTTTGTCTTGCCCATTCACGCTCTGAATGGCACACATACACAATCCATGTCTCAATTGTCTCAAGGCTTAAAAATCCTTCTTTAACCTGTCTCCTCCCATTCATCTACACTGATTGAAGTGGATTTAATAAGTAACATCAATAAGGGATCATAGCTTTCACCTGGATTCACCTTAGGTCAGCCATAGTAGTACGGCGCAAATTGGGGTTAAGTGCCTTACTCAAGAGCACGTCGACATATACCTCCCCCTCCTGTGGCTTATCTTGTTCCTCCTTCTCCTCCTCCACTTCTCCCATCTCCTCCCCCTCTTTTAAGGTTCCCCACTGAGCAAAGCAACCGACAGCCAATTCAGTTCTACCAAGATTTGAGAATTCCATTTCCCACTTTCCCCCCTCAGAATTAACCTTTACCCTTAAATAAATGTAATAATGTAAATACATGTTAGGCCTGGGAATATGATGAGTATGATCAATCTGTGGATGATATAGACAGTGATTACATATTAGATAAATACATGGAGGATAGGGAGGTCATCTCCACAGAAGGTGACCTTTAGGCCCCAATCTCCCCATGTGCTGGTTTGCTCGTTTAGAGCAAGCCTTTTCATTCCCCTTATCCTTACAGTAAGTGGAACTGAAGGGAATACAACATGCACACTGTGTGTGTGTGTGTGTGTGTGTGTGTGTGTGTGTGTGTGCACCCGTGCACCCGTGCGTGACACAGACACATCCAGCTAGCCTACGTGGAGCTCTTATAAAGAGGTAGACATTTTTGTTTTCTCAGGGGAAATCTTCTAAGTGGGAATAGAGAGAAAATCCCAACAGCGTTTCAAAATGATGCAAGGTATGATAGCGCACCAATACAGTCTACTGTAGCAGGTAATAGTTTTCCCCCTGGGAGAAGCAGAGTGAGAATTGGACTATCATATAGTCTGTAAAAGATGGCTGGTTTCCATGGCTCGTATGTTTCCCATTCCTTTCATTCAATTAGTCATATCCACTATTCCACTTTGACTAAAGACAGGCTAAGGTTGCACTCCGTGACTTTGATCTACAGTCATTCCAAACAAATAATAATTTGTTTCATTGTAAATGGTCTACTGTCAGTTGCCATAGTTGTGTGTGTATTCCATTGAAGCCTCTGTGTTTTCTGAATGCATTGGTAATCAGTGTCCTTAGGCCATGGTTTCTTTGTCATTGGAGAAGGCTTTCCTCCTCACCCCTCTTGACCCCTCCTCACCCCTCCTCACCTTCTTCACCCCTCCTCACCTTCTTCACCCCTCCTCACCCCTCCTCACCTTCTTCACCCCTCCTCACCTTCTTCACCCCTCCTCACCCCACACCCTCGGATGTCAATGGTAGCCCATAGTAACCTGCCTGTCTCTCCTCATCTATTTTGTGACGTTTCTGTTCATTTTGGACTTCGTTGGCCAACGTCTACACCCCTTCGTCGTGATTGGTCAACAGTATGGATTTTTCAATAAAGTCTTTGTTGTCATTTAACGAGAGATGAGTCATTTTCATGCACATTCTTTCATTGAGAAACGCGACTAAGATCTCCTCGGCAAAAAGTCTAAATGAATGACAGATTTCTTGCGTTATCTTAGATTAATTCTGATTTTTGAGGAAGTGTATACCGGCTACAGGTTTTAAAATGGACGAACAGTACTATTTTTCTTGTTTTTCAAGGGAGTATGCGAGCACACTCGTTCGGTTCGCCTATCCGAGTTGGGCTAGGCGCCAGCCGAACTGAAGCATGCTGACGCCTTGACATAGACTGTGCAGATGTATATGTAGCTCTTTGCAATCCACATTGTAAACTCATTCTCCAAACATCCTCTGCCTATATGTCAGGGAAAATTGTAAAAAGAAAGCAATCGAAATGCCACGGTCTTTCACGATCCAACTATTTCAGTGTGTGTTGTCATCAGGATGACATTTCGTTCATTATCCTGAGGGGAACGGTACACAGGCCTGCCCTGTTAGGACTGCTGAGAGGATTAGGCTGAAATGGCCTGCCCGCTCAACCCTTTAACCAGGCCTAGTGAATAGAGATGGAATACCTACAGAATCCATTAGGAAGGGGACTAGATATAGGAGCCATTATGAAGGGGACTAGATACAGGAGCCATTATGAAGGGGACTAGATACAAGCGCCATTATGAAGGGGACTAGATACAGGAGCCATTATGAAGGGGACTAGATACAAGAGCCATTATGAAGGGGACTAGGAGCCGAACCATTATCATGGGGCAGGAAGGAAGGAAGTCCTGACTGAATGATAGTTAATTAGATCAACGTTGTGCGTATTTCATTTTTGAGATGGATGGACATCTCTCTGGGAACATAATGTAGGATAGCTGGGCCCGGGATGCTAGTCCTACGGTTTTATGTTTACATGTATGTAGGCCTAGCTGCATAGTAAACAGTTGTGTTGATGTCATTGATAATGTATTCAAAACATGGCATCAGGTATACTGAAGAGTAGAGCTCCACTTTCCAAATGAATCCGAATTACCTTTATTTGCCAAATACATTTACACAGAAGGAATTTGCCTTAGTGAGAAGGTGCTGCCAGCAGTAGACCGTATCCAAACAGAATACAGTCCACATAGACATCATACAGAATATGCAATATGGGAACAGTAAACATCAAACTCTGAATATACATTATACAGAGGGAATATATCTATATAAGCAGAGGGAAGGAGGCTGCCATGGCTAATATACAGAGTATATACAGTGCTGTGCAGAGGTGGACGTCCATAGTGCAAATGCAGTATAGTGCAGATTTGTATTAGAGGTTATTGATGAGTAGGTGCAGTAACCGGCTCAATGCAAAGTCACTTAATCCATATGAGCCCAATGGCCGGTTGATGAGGCCACTGTTGGAATGGCTACAGACTCCATATTTATCTCATTGGGTTGGGTCTCCTTCATTCATCCTCTATAGCTAATTAAATGGATGGGTCTGGTTACAGCACTTCCCACTGGGCAAAAACTGGTTGAATCAACATTGTTTCCAACCCCCAAATTAAATGTGATGATGTTGAATCAACATGGAAAACTGATTGGATTTGAAAAAAGTAATCAACGTAAGGGAATTTCATATTTCTTTCACCCATTTTTAACCTAAATCCAATGACATGGTGACATTTTTTTGTGGATTTCACGTTGAATTCACTTTAATTGACAACGTACCAGCATACCAGTCTAGACGGAAAGAGGCAAAAATGTATGTGTGTGTGTTTGCATGTGCGTGTTCAGATAGCATGGGGAAAGCTGTTTTTGAGTGCCCTTCGGCGGGCATGGATTAGTAAGAATGAAAAGGCTGAATCACTTTCAGCCTGTTGGTGCAAACCATCACAAAGCCCCCACGTGGAGCTGATCCGAGATCAGACAATGGGGCCCCTCGCGGAGCTATGGATCCCCACGCGGAGCTGCATGCCTTAGGGAGTAGGGCTGTGGTCCTCTGCATGGAGCTGCACCGTCCGTGATACAGCATGGCATCACCTCACATGATACGCTCTTAACCATGGTGACCTTATGATCTCAATACTGAGGGATGTTTTAGTGCAACAAAGATCTGTTTGGAAATCGCTCCGCCATTTCCTGGTTGCTAAAATTCTAATAGTTCGCCTAATTTCAGTTTATGTGACAAAACAAGCAAGTATAGTGTAGAGAATCATTGTACCATCTAAACCACTGTGAAATATATTTTCCATAACTAAAAATATTGTATTTTCAGCTTTTTTAAGCTGGTGTACAAAACTGAAAGTAAAAGACGCAAAAATTAAACTTATGAACGGGAAGCAAATAACAGATCTACCGCTTCTTAGACTTGCTTTCAATGACAATGACAGATCTATAACACACATTTCTATGTGAATTTGAGTGGGGAAAAAAGTTACATATTGCAGCGTTAACTGGAAGATACTGTACTGTTCATCAAATTATTGTAAGATGATGTTTAGATAAAGATAAAAATAGAGGTTATTAGAAAGCATGGCCTCGGACTTGGAGTGGATCTTTCATACTGGAATTCATTGTCCATTTCTACACTTTCTAGTCGTCTGTTTAATTGGTATTGATGAGGATGACGTCTTGTCGTTTCTGATGTTTCTTCTTGCCGTTGGTGGAGATGGTGTTTGATGTTAGATAGGGATTAGTTGAGGGGAACCCCCCTTCACCCCTCCCCTTGTCGCTAGAGGGTACAGACACACACACACACACACCCCTGTTTGTTAGGCAGTTGTTTTTAGGACAGAGTGTGGATTAGAGAGCAGAGCACCATTTAGATCAACAGCCATCTAGGAATGTGTATTTGACAATAAAACTTCATTTTTTCTGTACTCATTAGTATACAGCACCATCTGACAAACAGTGGGTTAAATATTCCCACCTTCAATATTGTAGAAGTGAAATGCACCATAGATACAGTACAGCATGCCACCATGATACCCATATTCAATTGGGTGGTGAGTTTATGATAATTCTGGAGAGTGAATGATAGGAAATGGAAAGTGTGATGGGATTACAGCACTGAGTAAATGTGTGCTCCTGTGAAGGATAGTATCGATATGAATCAGAGTGTGGAGACCACAAACGGCCAACATAATTGGCATCATGTGGAGACGGCGTGCCTGGTGGCAGTGCCCACTACGGGGAGAATAAATAACCCTTCACCCCTGGCAGATGGCACACAGACCCTGCCAGAGATAGATACAAAGACCACCAGCATTCCTGTTAAAGCAACAAAACAAAGCCGCTGTTTTCTCTCCAACACTGGCATCACGATCAACCAGACAGTGTACAACAGACAAACCAAAAAGCAGGCAGGCGGTGGACGGAGCGAGCCGGAGAGCAAGAGAGCACGTGGCTAACGGCCGGCCCAAAACGTGCAACAGTCCTCTGGCGGTTGGGGGAGCCCATTGTTTGACTGTGATGTCATTGTCAACACCATGTTTTGTTTTTGTTTGTCCAGCCGGACAAGCCCGGGGCTGGGGGCCATTCTTATCAACAGCACTGTGAAGCTGACTGTGTTGGTGTTTCTACTGTAGCGGCTCTGGGATAATTTACTCTCTGAAATGACTAAACAGTTGATCTGGGCCCGTATTCAAAAAGAGTTTCAAAGTAGTGCTGATTTAGGATCAGGTCCCGCCTGTCCATTTAATCTTATTTAAAACGGATCCTGTAGCAGCAATCCTACTCTTGTGAATATAGGCCCAGAGCCCAGCCCACACACTGTTTTGATTTAATCACATAATCATATTCACATACTGCTCTCAGTACATTACCCTAATAGAATGGTTAATATCACAAAGGATTATGTCTTGTACATAGATATGAATGGGCATAACATCCAAAACAGATGTAATTGTGTCACGCTAATGTTAGTGGCCCGCATGCAAGCCTGTTTTACATTGAGTGTGGCAGAGCCTGTCAGCTGGGCTGGAGAGGGTGGTGATGTTTAGGTGACCAGACAGACAGTGTTGTCCAATGTGTTTCTACAGTATTTGATAGCGGAAGCAGTATTGTCAGACTTCACCCACACGGGACACAGATCTCTTTGTGGAGGCTAGAACAGAGGCTTATTCAACAAGGTTCAACATTACACAACGTACACATTAGAAATGTGTTGTAGAGTACACAGAAAATAGAGAATCATGTTATCTCTATAAATCCTATTTCCATCTACGTTTTGTAATGTTGTACCACTGAGTAGAGTAAACCCCTGGGTTCCATCATTAGCCTATGCTAGTGGGAGGAGAGGGGGAAGTGGAGGAAAGGGGGAGTGGAAGAGAGGCAGCAGGGAGGCTCAGTGGGGGGGTGGGGATCCTGGAGGAGGTGAGGAACAGAGGAACGGAACACGACTCAGGCGTGGGTCAAATCTGAGATTCAAGAATGACACTTGAGACTGATAGACTGAAAGTACATGGGATTAAGGATGTTTTACTGTGTTACTGAGAGGGTAGGGTAGCTGCTGGGTAATAGTACTGCATCTGTATGCGTATTTTATATTGTAAATGTATAATTTCATGCTTTTGTTTTATTTACTGTATTATGAAATGCTTCTCTCATATCGGTGAAGCCAGAATCCCCCCTCACCTCTGCATTTCAGGAAGTATCAATTATTAACACAGCAATATTCTCCACTACAACATCCAGCCAGCTAACCTCTCCCTCTCTCTGCAGGGGATGGGGGTGACTGTGTGCAGTCCAGGGGGACTGAGTGCAGATCAATCGGTACAGAGTGTGCAGGAAGGGGTTTTCATTTTGCATGCTGCAGCACTAGCCTCAGCCCCGCAGCTTCTCCTCTCTTCTCCCCTTAAAACTCAGTGCACTGCAGCTAGTATAGACTCAGACTGCTATAGGGGGTGTACTGTATTACGGTATAGGATCAGAGGGTTACTGTATTACGGTATAGCATCAGAGGGTTACTGTAAAATGGTATAGGATCAGAGGGTTACTGTATTACAGTATAGGATCAGAGGGTTACTGTATTACGGTATAGGATCAGAGGGTTACTGTATTACGGTATAGGATCAGAGGGTTACTGTATTACGGTATAGGATCAGAGGGTTACTGTATTACGGTATAGGATCATAGGGGGTGTACTGTATTACGGTATAGGATCAGAGGGTTACTGTATTACAGTATAGGATCAGAGGGTTACTGTATTACAGTATAGGATCATAGGGGGTGTACTGTATTACAGTATAGCATCATGTCACTGTACAGGGATGTGACTCAGAGCTCAAAGGGGAGACACAGCTGGCTGGCTGAGTGTGTGAGAGATAGGCCTGCCGAGCTGAGTTCTCTCTAGTCTGGTGTGAGCCAGAGTTCAGTTGTCTACAGGGGAGTTATACTAGTGTTTAGCTACAGGGGTGTCACCAGCAGGCAGCAATACTAGGGTTTTTATGGAGCTAGAAGCTCTCTGACATTTAGATTTTGTTCTCACCATTCTCGGAGCTATTCGCCTTGACTGAGAAATAGCATTTTTTCTTGATGTGTCGTAATATAAAATGACACTCATTAAGTATGCATCATGTTATATTGCTGTGGTTATCCATCTACTGTAAAAGGCCTGGTAGCAGAGAATCCACAGTGACGCGCTCATTTGTCACTGCTCCATTAAAGGTTTTCATAATTAATGTTCTCTCAACTGAGATTTGAATGTAAGTGAATGACTTTTACTGTTTTCTGCTTGTTGCTGCCATTATATCTGGTCTCACTGAGAAATGCCTGATGAATACTAAAGCCAGCTCCTTTCAGCAGTCGTTTGGTGGTTTAGGCTATTCAAAAGCCTACAGTGTTTAGCCGCTAATCGCTAGTCTAATTCAGCGTAGCTAGCTAATGATGAGCTTCATTTCTCCCCGTAGCTCTGTGTTTTTTCTCTCTTTATCCTCCTTTTTCTCTCTCCCTCCGTCTCGTCAAAGGCTGGTTGTCTAACATGGGGGATGACAGATAGCACTCTAAAATAATGAACCAGTAGTCTACCAGTAGTCTACCAGTAGTCTACACTCCGTTTACATATCCTACACCGTAGAATAACTAACTAGCTCATCAGTCTTAAAAAGAGGAATGCAATTATCGTACATTTGCAATGAGGAGGATTCATTTGCATGTTCGTACTTATGGTGTGTAGCCTACGGCTCTGAATAGTTGGTAACCCGTGTGAGGACAACCCCAATATCCCACAATGCACTCTGTCCTGACTCCTGTTCCATGGTGCTGTGCATTGCAGTACGCTACTACGACCTTGCTGAAGCCAGCATCCCTCTCTCTCGCTCCTTCTAAACTATCCCCCTCTTTTCCCCTCCCTCCCTCTCTCCTTTCTCTTCTCTCCTGCATAAATCATCTCTCTCTCTCCCAAACCATCCCTCTCTTTCTTCACTCCCTCTCTCCTCTCTTCCATTCTGGGAGATCTCAACGGGACCCTCCCACTCCCTTTTAACCCTTATTACTGTCACCCAAATGAAATTGGGGCTGACACGACGGGGGTGGTGTGTGTGTGTGTGTGTGTGTGTGTGTGTGTGTGTGTGTGTGTGTGTGTGTGTGTATGTGTATGTGTATGTGTATGTGTGTGTGTGTGTATGTGTGTGTGTGTGTGTGTATGTGTGTGTGTGTGTGTGTGTGTGTGTGTGTGTGTGCTGGGAGGACGGTACCCCATGATTACAGCGAATGGGCTGTCAGGCCTGTGATGATGATAATGGGGATCTAAACTTTCATCCTCAGTCCCCCTGCAGCGCCTCAGAGTACACCCACTAATCGACCCACTACCACCTTCATTATGGAAAGGGCAGTAAGCAACGATCAAGAGATGTAGCCTAGTCTACTCCACTCACCTTATGTAAGAAGTGCTCTCTTGCTTTTCAGTTGATGAATATCTTTTTCTCTGTGAAAGAGTGATGACATTTCAGCTCCGTTTCAAGATGCAAAAGGTCTTGTGATGTTCTACATAGCTTGTACTGTATGAGAGCTGGGTAGGATTATTTCTGTCCCACAGTGGTTATTAGCTCAATGGCCTTCACATCTGTCTGTTCAGTCAGAGTCCACGTCCCTTTTGGGGATTATTTAGCCCAATTCTTCATTGGGTGAAAGGGATATTTTAGCTCACATCAATGTCAAATCAAATCAAATGTTTTTGGTCGCATACACATATTTAGCAGATGTTATTGCGGGTGTAGCAAAATGCTTGTGTTCCTAGCTCCAGCAGTGCAGTAATATCTAACAATTCACAACAATAGACACATATTTAAAAGTAAAATAATGGAATTAAGAAATATAAATATTAGGACGAGCAATGTCTTGTCTTTTTTTCATGGTTTTCCAAACAGGCTGTCTTCTAGCAAGTAATGACAGCATCCTGTTTGATGTTTTAATCCATTGACATTTTTATTTTATAGCCAACCTCATAATTGAACCACTAGTAAACAGTCATTAATTTAAATATCAAGTCAGTTCAGATATTATAGTTCTGACTTCCTCATACAACAACAGCTGTTTAGGTGGTGTGTTCCCCCCCCCCCAAGTCTTCAACCCATATTTCTCTGTTGCTGGGTCGGCCAGGGCAGAATAGGAGAGATGGGAAGACAGAGGCAGAGAGAGATAGACAGAGAGCAAGATAAGGTAAGACAAACTTGTGTGAGATGGGAGGTCAAACTGAGGTTACAGATGTCACCCCAAAGAAACACAGAGACAGACAGACAGACAGACAGACAGACAGACAGACAGACAGACAGACACACACACACACACACACACCAAAGACACACACACTCACCAAAGACACACAGCCTCAAGATCCCCCACCCTCCCCTCCCCCAAACGATTCATCTCCCGTATAGGACTAATCCAACCTGACAGGGTCTGTGTGCCATTGGCTGTTGTTGAACCTGGCAGCGGTTGTCAAGGGAACACAAACACCAACATGGACTATGAGGTCTGACATCCTTATCCTGCCTTATTCATCTGTTCACTACTATTCCCCCAGACGGTACCATGCCCTCAGTATGCACTTAGAGAGGATGCTCTCCAGAGGATGTAATCGGCAAAATTTGGACTGTGCTTCTTCTGGCAAGCTGTAGGAGCAGACATTTTGTAAACAACCTTGTTTAAAGACCTCTCTTATCCCTGCTTTCTCTCCTCTCTCTCTTTCCAAAACTCTGTGAGTGTATCCCCCTTATCTCCATCTCTCCTTGGCCTCCTGGGAACCACAGGCCAGCTGAAATGACCTACAGTAGTCCTATTCAGCCTCGGGGAGGAAGGGGGTGGTGGCATTAATGGAAAAACAGCTTCCCCTGCCACGATGGTAGCCAGGCCTGAAGCCTCCTGGACAATCACATCGCCCCACTGTGGGGTCGCCACAGTGATTTCCCAGGTGGCAATCAACTGGGAAATAGGGGCAATACGAAATGACCCTGGCTAATTCACTCTCCTCCTCTCTGACAACTAAAAGGTGAAGTCAGAAGAGACTAACTAGTACCTCTTCTGTGGTCAAATTGTCAAATGTCTGTGTGAAAGTGAAAGTGTTGAGCTTGTGTTGTGTGGTTGTACCCATAATAGTGTCGTATTGCTTTTCCAGATCCCAGAGATTTCTCCCCCGCGCTGTCACCAACGTCTTGTCTGCTGCTGTCATCCCCACTGGCCTGTACCCAGGCAGGGGACACCGTGACAAGGCCACCTCAGCAGTCTGAGGCTGCTGGCTGTCACGCACCGTTTCCTCATAATGCAGACTCTGTCACACGCTGTACTGTGTCCCCATAATGCAGACTCTGTCTGGACTGTACACAGCTCAGCCCTGGATGGATGGAAAACTACTGGCTTTTAAAACCCTAGGTCTGCAGTGTTCTGAACTTCACTATTATGTCAGCTTATGGCGTTAGATTCTGAGAATATTTGACGTGTCACTGTGAGTCTGCATATTTACTGTGGCTTAACTATAGGGCAGTCTTAGGTCACCATCTTATTTTAGCTTTTTTTTATTTTTTTATTTTACTTGAGTCTGTAGTGGGTTTTGTGTGGACCCCAGGAAAAGTAGTTGCTGTGTTAGTAGCAGCAAATGGGGATCCTAATAAAATACTAATACTTGGCAGTACCACTGAGCAGCTTACGACATTATCTTATATGGTTTGTCCTTTTCGTTAACAATGTACTCATGGTACTGGACTTAATCCATGGTGCATGTACACTATCACATCTCATAGGACCAGTAGCCTGTTTGTTACATATGTGTTGTGAAAGCATTAATCCAATGGGAAAGATCAACAAAGGCAGCTGAAGCGTTCCAACAATGTCTTAGAGCCATCGCTATGACGATGCCAACATATGGCTGGTTGTCCGGGTTATCAGCAGCTCAGTGTGAGTGATCTCGGCTGAGGAATGGCAGCCATTCCAGCTATGCCACCAAAGAGCCACTGCCTGCCAAACACACACGCATCCTCTCACCTCTCTGTCTCTGTCTCTCTGTCTGTCTCTGTCTCTCTTTCTGTCTCTGTCTCTCTGTTTGTCTCTGTCTCCTCTCCTTTCCTCTCCTTTCCTTGCCCCCCCCCCCCTCTCTCTCAGCCTCCAATGGTTATTGATTTAGATTCTGCCTCACAACACACTGCCAAGTCAAGTCATCCATTCATGTATTAAGTCAGCTTGACAGAGTTTCTGGCTGAGCCCTAAAAATGATGTGTGGGGACGGAGGAGATTTGGAATCTGTATTGGAAGAGGATTTTGGTCATTGTGTTATGATGGCTGTTATGGTGGCTGTTGCTGTTTTGAGTTGGCATATTTAAAGGTCCTCCAGCAGACTGCTCTCCATCTGCCCCAGAGTCCAGGCCCACCACTTACACACCCTCTTCCACTGCTTCAACCCCCAAGCTTCTGTGGCGGTCCCATTTTCCCATCTGCCTACCGAACTGGCTCCAACCCGTCCACCCCTCTCTTCTCTCCTCTCTCCCAGGGTATGAGTGGGATGTGTGGGGGTGAGATGATGATGATGATGATGATGAACGAATCCCCTTCCTGCCTGTCCACCCACTGATACTCCCTGCCTGCCTGGGCTGAATGCACTACCACAGTACTGCAGAGGAGCTAGTGTGTATGGATAAGTAATGTAGGAGCAACTCCCTCTGCTTTGTGGGCTAAATCATGGTGTGCTAAATCATGTTGTGCTAAATCACGGTGTGCTAAATCATGGTGTGCTAAATCATGTTGTGCTAAATCACGGTGTGCTAAATCATGGTGTGATAAATCATGGTAGCTATAGATATTACGTGAGAGAAAGGAGAGGTGGAAGGCAGGTTGACGTTTATTGTCATGAATCTTGCCCTGGAGGCAGAACTGTGCGATTTCTGCTAGATGGGCCAGCTGCAAGTCAAAATTGGCTATATTGCAAAAATTCATAAAAACACAAATTAGCTTCTTAGTCTTAATTTAAGGTTAGGGTTAGGCATTAGGGTTAGCAGTGTGGTTAGGGTTAGGTTTAAAATCATATTTTATGACTGTGGCTGTGCCAGCTAGTGACCAGTCTGTAGAGCTGCCTCCAGGGCAAGATTCATGACGAAAAACACTAACCTGGAGGTGGAGAGAAGACAAAATGGAGATTGAAGGTGAAAGAGAGAGATAGAGAGAAAGAAATTGCCTGGCAACAGAAATGCTTGCTGCCGTGATTTCCTCACATGACAGTGTATTTTGACTCTGCAGTACTTTATTGTTGTGATATTTTGACCCTCAGCTCTTTGCTGTAAGCTGTAAAGTGTTGCCTCGTCCTCTGTGGCACTGAGCTTAGCAACCATGAAAGAGCCATCACATCACAGACAGATTTTAATTGGGCTGTTCGAGCGCGCCGTCAGCATCCCGCGACACACACACACACACATGCACGCGCTCATGCACACACACACACACACACACACACACACACACACACACACACACACACAGTGATGGGCGCAAAATAATGAAATATGACAGACATCCTTCCTCAGTCTCCAACAACATGACATGTATTATAATAATGGCCCCTTTTTCTCCCCCAGTTCTGCCAGAGTGGGATTCAGCTATAATATAATTGTGATGTTTAGTAGAATCATCTGAAATGACTATGTCCTGGAGAGTGGGATGTTCACACAGAGATGATGCAGTAGTGTGTACAATAGGATGTGAAACGATTGGATTCCCATTCGGCTTCCGTCGGCATATTAAATGGTGGATGAACTACTGTTTTCATAATGAAATGAGTTGATTCTCCACAGAGATGCATGGTATGGGTACACCCCATTAGACAAACTTTTAGAAGATGTCTTGCTAGGGCCCACAGTACATTGAGGGAAAAAAGTATTTGATCCCCTGCTGATTTTGTACGTTTGCCCACTGACAAAGAAATGATCAGTCTATAATTTTAATGGTAGGTTTATTTGAACAGTGAGAGGCAGAATAACAACAAAAATATCCAGAAAAACGCATGTCAAAAATGTTATAAATTGATTTGCATTTTAATGAGGGAAATAAGTATTTGACCCCTCTGCAAAACATGACTTAGTACTTGGTGGCAAAACCCTTGTTGGCAATCACAGAGGTCAGACTTTTCTTGTAGTTGGCCACCAGGTTTGCACACATCTCAGGAGGGATTTTGTTCCACTCCTCTTTGCAGATCTTCTCCAAGTCATTAAGGTTTCAAGGCTGACGTTTAGCAACTCAAAACTTCAGCTCCCTACAAAGATTTTCTATGGGATTAAGGTCTGGAGACTGGCTAGGCCACTCCAGGACCTTAATGTGCTTCTTCTTGAGCCACTCCTTTGTTGCCTTGGCCGTGTGTTTTGGGTCATTGTCATGCTGGAATACCCATCCACGACCCATTTTCAATGCCCTGGCTGAGGGAAGGAGGTTCTCACCCAAGATTTGACGGTACATGGCCCCGTCCATCGTCCCTTTGATGCGGTGAAGTTGTCCTGTCCCCTTAGCAGAAAAACACCCCCAAAGCATAATGTTTCCACCTCCATGTTTGACGGTGGGGATGGTGTTCTTGGGGTCATAGGCAGCATTCCTCCTCCTCCAAACACGGCGAGTTAAGTTGATGCCAAAGAGCTCTATTTCGGTCTCATCTGACCACAACACTTTCACCCAGTTCTCCTCTGAATCATTCAGATGTTCATTGGCAAAGATGTTTCTTGAGCAGGGGGACCTTGCGGGCGCTGCAGGATTTCAGTTCTTCGCGGCGTAGTGTGTTACCAATTGTTTTCTTGGTGACTATGGTCCCAGCTGCCTTGAGATCATTGACAAGATCCTCCCGTGTAATTCTGGGCTGATTACTCACCGTTCTCATGATCATTGCAACTCCACGAGGTGAGATCTTGCATGGAGCCCCAGGTCGAGGGAGATTGACAGTTCTTTTGTATTTCTTCCGTTTGGGAATAATCGCACCAACTGTTGTCACCTTCTCACCAAGCTGCTTGGCGATGGTCTTGTAGCTCATTCCAGCCTTGTGAAGGTCTACAATCTTGTCCCTGACATTCTTGGAGAGCTCTTTGGTCTTGGCCATGGTGGAGAGTTTGGAATCTAATTTATTGATTGCTTCTGTGGACAGGTGTCTTTTATACAGGTAACAAACTGAGATTAGGAGCACTCCCTTTAAGAGTGTTCTCCTAATCTCAGCTCGTTACCTGTATAAAAGACACCTGGGAGCCAGATATCTTTCTGATTGAGAGGGGGTCAAATACTTATTTCCCTCATTAAAATGCAAATCAATTTATAACATTTTTGACATGCGTTTTTCTGGATTTTTTTGTTGTTATTCTGTCTCTCACTGTTCAAATAAACCTACCATTAAAATTATAGACTGATCATTTCTTTGTCAGTGGGCAAACGTACAAAATCAGCAGGGGATCAAATACTTTTTTCCCTCAATGTATTTCTATAACTAGTGCCCAGAGTTTTTCCTCTAAATTCAAGGACCTACACATGATTCCTCTTCTAGCTAAACTTCTTCTTTCTGTCACCCTTTCTCTCATTCCCTCCCTCTCTCTCTCTCTCTCCAGATCACCTGTCTCCAGGACTTCTTCGGCGAGGACGACGTGTTCATTGCGTGCGGACCAGAGAAGTACCGCTACGCGCAGGATGACTTCCTGTTGGATAACAGTGGTAAGGCTTCCGTAGCCTTTGTGACTGGAAGGCCTGACTAACTCAATCTAACATCACCTGTATGTTGTGAAACCTTGGTGTCTCTCTCTCTCTCGCTCTCTCATAGAAATGGATGTAGATTCCTGTTCTAGTGTCTATATTTCTATGGTCTCTCTGAGTCCCGTCCCTTTCCTCCCTCTTTCCTTCCTATTTCCTTCATAGGGTGCGTGGGAAATGCCAGGTCTCCCTCTGCAAAGAGGTCTTCTGACCTCAATGGGACTTCCTAGTTAAATAAAGGTCATAGAAATCGCACACTATTCCATATGGAGCCTCCATAGGGCTCTGGTGAAAAGCAGTGTACTATATCGGGAATAGGGTGCCAGTTTGGACGCACCCCTCCTTTTTCTCTCTCATAGTATAGTGTAACTTCCCTAAAGAGATGTCAATGCCAAACATGATAATTATCTGTCAACCATACAATAGTGAACGTTTATTTTCTCCGTTGAATGAGACTTATAATTGTTCTGAAAGTGGTTCCAGTGACTCGTGACACTTAATCATGACTCTAATATAATGTAATCATCACTCAATATCTTAATTCATTCCTCTCGTCCAAGAGGAGGAGACTATCGATTATGTGTGAGATTATCGGTCTGAACACACACAGATTCCTGCCTTCTGTAGGGGAAAGTGGCTGCAGTCACATTTTGTATGGTGTAGTTGTAGTAGTACATTCCATTCCAGGGTGCTACAGTGAATATCATTGTGTGTACATACTACCCCATGTTGAGAAGAAGACGTTCTTGAAAATCACTTAAAAGATGTCCGCAGCGATAGCCCCTACTGCAGCAGGATATGGCCTCTTTAGTCCATAGCTAACCCATTGTTATCTTAAGCAGGCCGATGTCAGTACAACTCCTCTGCAGTCCCCTATCCTCTGTGCTAGATAAGGTGGAGACAGGACAAGATGTACTGTATATAATATCCAAACCTCATGGGGAAACCAACAGGCTAATTCTAGACACCTCTCCAAACTATTCCCAAGGTACATCCTGTTTTCATAACTTAGTCTTGCTCCTGTAACATAACATTTTAAAGCTGCAATATGTCACTTTTTGGGCGACCCGATGAAATTCATAGGAATGTGAGGTATAGATCTACACTATACTTGCTTGTTTTGTCACATAAACTGGAAAATATAATTTTAGCAACCAGGAAATGGCAGAAGGATTTCTGCATAGTGCATATTTAACACACACACACACACACACACACACACACACACACACACACACACACACACACACACACACACACACACACACACACACAGGTGTAAACACTGTTTGTGTTTAGTTTCTTCAGCTGAATCTGTTCTTCAGTTGTTTTAGCTCTTCCTTGTCCTACTTCCCCTGCCATGCTCCATTTGAAGAATGAGGTCTTTCCCCAAAAGTGTTTGGTCTAGATACCTCTTTATAGCTCTAAAGTCTTTCCACAGTGTCTTACAGGAGTCCCAAGGGGCTGTTGTACTGTCAGACTCAATTGTCGAGAACAGTGTCAAATCCAAACACGGTTTGGGGAACGATATAAAAAGTCAACACTGCAAGTAAACAACCTTGCATGGTACAGTAGCTAGCATAGTAGTAAACAGAATCGCACATGGGGTCTGCTCCAATAACAGGCTTGGGTCACGCCCACTTTATAGGGAATAGGCAATAGGGTAGGGAGTCATTTCAGACGCACTCCTGGTCATTATTTGTCTCCAATTGGCCACAGCTGGTTGGTACCTCCTCTGTGTTCATGGTGTCATAATAGCATCTAACACTGTAACACCCCCCGATTAACACCATCTGACATGAACCCTGACAGTTTAACCACCAGTCTCATTACAGTAACCAGTCATATGCTGCGCCTGAACGCAGCTCGCTCTGTCTGTTGTCAAAGCTGCTAAAACAGCTCTGTATCACAGGCGGTTGGTGGCACCATGAATGGGGGAGGGCGGGCTCGTGGTAACGGCTGGAGCGGTATATAGGTGGAATGGCATCAAATACATTAAACACATGTTTTCCATGTGTTTGATACCATTCCGTTGCGCCGTTCCAGCCATTATTATGAGCCGTCCTCCCCTCAGCAGCCTCCATTGCTTTGTGTGTCTGTGCAACACCACTAAAACAGTTGAACCACCAACCTCATTACCCCGCCACCTGCTGCTCCTGCATGCAGCCCTGTCAGTCTGTCTGTCTGTGCATGCACCTCTGTGAAACGCTCCTAACGCAACAGCTTTGGGAGCAGCACAGCAGGCAGCAAACACGATAGCGTAATTACCACAGCTTGGGAATTTTCCATGGATTTATGGCGCGCACAGAGCCACAGACGACTGCACACGAGGTGTTTGTTTGGAAAAAGCAGACGCTTAACTGAGTGTTGTGGGAAGCTCTGTGTGAATTAAACGTCCTTAACTTCTTGAACACTCCATACTTAGGGCTTTCTCAAAGAGAGCCAATGATATTATGCTGCTCTACAGCGCTGCACATAATATAACATAATAAGGACGTGATTTTAGGCTGTTTCATTTCAGTGCTCTGGCTTTGTGTTCTGTAGTGACACTTCTCCACAACTGATTAGACCCAATATTAGGCTGTTATTACAGCCTGAAATCCTCACTGAATATCACTCCATTTCACTACCGTATCACCATGTTCAGTTTGGATTTCAGGCTAGTATTATTATGCATCCATCTATTCATTCATGCATCTATTCATTCATTCATCCATCTATTCATTCATTCATCCATCTATTCATTCATCCATCTATTTATTCATTCATTCACTGAAGTGTTTCCTCTATCATTCTTTTCCCCCTCCACTCTTCCTCCTCCACTCTTCCTCCTCCTCCTCCACTCCTCTCCTCTGTGTTTGGCTAAAGTCCAATACAACCCACAGTATCCACATCATAACATGGATATGTGGGTATTGAGCATGAATGGGGCGGTGGAGGATGGGACTGAACTGTGCATGAGTGTGATGTAAGTTCCTAGCTGGAGCTAATTTAGACTAGTTTGACTGGAACACTTGGAACTGTATTGAATTGTGCTAGATAGGAAATGAGGTCGGTGTGTGTGTGAGTGGTTTTAACCCTGTGTGTGTTGTCTTCACAGAATGCCGGGTGCTCAAGTCATCATACTCTGCCCGCTCGCCCACTCCAACGAGGGCTGCTGGGAGCAAGAGCCCTGGACTCTCACGCCGTATCAAGTCCCCTGGCATAGGTATACACACACAAACACAGTTAGTGGGTGATGGACTGAGTAACTGATTTTCATCTGCCATTAACTACTGTTTTACAAAGTAATCACGTCAAAAGGTTTCAGGATTTCTTCAGCTGAATCTGTTCTTCAGTTGTTTTAGCTCTTCCTTGTCCTACTTCCCCTGCCATGCTCCATTTGAAGAATGAGGTCTTTCCCCAAAAGTGTTTGGTCTAGATACCTCTTTATAGCTCTAAAGTCTTTCCACAGTGTCTTACAGGAGTCCCAAGGGGCTGTTGTACTGTCAGACTCAATTGTCGAGAACAGTGTCAAATCCAAACACGGTTTGGGGAACGATATAAAAAGTCAACACTGCAAGTAAACAACCTTGCATGGTACAGTAGCTAGCATAGTAGTAAACAGAATCGCACATGGGGTCTGCTCCAATAACAGGCTTGGGTCACGTCCACTTTATAGGGAATAGGCAATAGGGTAGGGAGTCATTTCAGACGCACTCCTGGTCATTATTTGTCTCCAATTGGCCACAGCTGGTTGGTACCTCCTCTGTGTTCATGGTGTCATAATAGCATCTAACAAAAGGTTTCAGGATTTTGGCAGGCTACAGGCCATATGGCCAATTTACCGAACATTTATCTTAAGCTCAGTTAAAAATTGATTTTGAGGCTTTAAGTTGGACTTTGAAACCTCAAGTTGTAAAAATAAACAAAACATTCTAGGAAAGTCAGTACTGTATTACACCAGAGTTTAGAATAATTAATGTTTTACTATTTTCTTCTCTCTCTCTTTTCCCTCTCGTCTCTTTTTCTTTCCCTCTCTTTCCCTCTCCCCCTCTCTTTCCCTCCCCCCCCCCCTCTCTCTCTCTCTCTCTCTCTCTCCTCTCTCTCTCTCTCTCTCTCTCTCTCTCTCTCTCTCTCTCTCTCTCTCTCTCTCTCTCTCTCTCTCTCTCTCTCTCTTTCTCTCTCTCTCTTTCTGCAGTAAGAAGACCAATCCATTACTCCACCAGTAGTCAGTCTCCTGTTAAATCCCCAGGTAAGCCTGTTAACATCCTGCACTGCCCACTCTGTTGGCCCATAACACATTAGCCTACCACAACAACATTCATTTTCATCTAGCCAGCTATCATTACTAGGACCTTGAGTTTTCCCCTAAGGACGTAGCCTAACCAGGAATAACTCCTGGCCCGAATCATCACCACAATATGTTAACAATAATCACTACATTAGTCTTTCTCAGAGAGGGCACCAATTAAACCCTTTTGGAGTTCCTGACAGCTTCGAGTAGAATGTCTCTGTCTTGGTCAGTGCACCCTTGGCCTAAGGTTGACCTCGTGGCTGATGGGGCCCTGTGAGAGGTCCAGTTAGTCTCTCTCAGTACAGTACAGTATATTGTAATGTCAGTCAGGCAGCTCCCCTCTGATGCCTGCATGGCCTCTAGCCTCCAGCCTCCTGCTGTGTAGGGAAGTGCCATCAATTATTCTGAAAGAGCTCTGCTCCACTGTGGACCTCCCTGGCCTGCCATTCTGACCTAAGACTATTTAAAGATCTCTGGATATCGCGCTCTCTTTCTCACCATCTCTTTCGCTGGCTCTTGCTCTTTCTCTTCTCTCTATTTTTCTCTCTCTCTCTCCTCTCCCTCTCTCTCTCCTCTCTCTTCCTGGCCCAGCCCCAGAAACTCTCTCTCTCTACAGCATGCATCTAATCTGAGCACAGACTGGTGCAGGGCTGGCTGATACAAACCCATGTACTAAATTAGCCTCAGTGCTTTAGTCTTCATCTGCTTTCACTGAGGCCTTCTAATTTAATTTAATTCTCACATCAGGAGACATTAAAGTTGTCTGGCATCGCATTCCCTCTCTCTAGTAGGTACTGTACTGTATTGGTGATTCTGATTGTTGTTAGCAGGTCCAGATTGGTTATCTCAGGGAATGGGTACAGCATGACGCAGTGTGGCAGTGTACCTGCCAAGAACCTAGAGTGTGTGGCAGATGAGGCCTTTCACAGAAACACACTGTACTATTACCAATACAGTCGACTTCTCCAAAGAAAGTCAATGCCTGGCCCTGTTGTTTGAGGAGAGGACTGTCTGTGACACAGGGAGGTCCCTAGAGGTAGGCTGCTTGAGTGACCCTTGAACCTTCAGGGTCGTAGCTTCCGTGTGGCCTTAGCTGCAAACCGATTATCCAGGCAGCCTGAGGACGCACCTGGGGTGACCCTGCATGTCTATCTGCTGGAGCCAAACACAACCTGCTTCCCCCCACAGGGGACCGGGCAGGAAGTTGGACACAGTCACACACAGTTCTAGACACGAAACGCCACACTACACCTGAATGAAAAATCTAGCACTTAGTCTTAAAGAAAGGTGATGGACTTGAATGCGACTGTTAGTACAGATCTTTGTCAACTGAGTGAAAGTAAACCCATTCAAAGTGAACTTTGTTGTGTCACAAATAGATTTCCTGCCCTGTCGTATATCACTTCCTGTGATAGAGAGAGGCATTTCCTTTAGCAGTAAAGAAATTAAGAACAATAAAATACACAATGTAATAACAGTAATACACTTTTAAACAGCCACATCTTTCCAGAGGAAAAAGGAAAAAGGACTTCCTCTCTCGTTTGCCCTTTCCCCACCTCAGCACTTCCTGTTGGGCCAGCCCTAGCCCTATCATTGTCTTACTATGGCTTCCTCCCTCTCTCCTTCCCTCTTTTCTCTCTCCTCCCTCGCTCTCTCTCTCCTCTCCAGTCAATGGAGTCCCCAGCAGTACGATCTCCACCCCCAAGTCCACCAAATCCAACAGCTCCTCCCCCACCAGCCCCCGCAGTATACACAGCTTCAAGGTGAGTCACACACACACACCGTGTCACACACAAACCACCTGTAATCTCCAGATAGTGCTATTGTTCTGTATGTACCCATATGGGAAGAGTGATTGTATATTTTGGCATATGCTATAAATAACCAAATAGTAGCAAATGATTTAACCTCAAGTGCACTAGATCAGGAATAGTGGTTGGCCAGGTAACCAAAATGCTTGAATCTGTTGACAGTGGAGACAACAGCACATCAACCTTCTCAAGATCATTATTACCGTTTGGCAACAGTTACACCATGTTTACTTGACAGGTCCATGTCGTTTGATAGAACTTAGTTACTCTGAAGACATCATAAAATAATGTATTGAAAAAAAAAGATTGATGAAGATTGAGGATGTAATCCACCAAGTTCAAAGGTGTTTCACCACCTTGCTTCCTCCTTTATGCACTGTACTAAATAATGCATCCATTCCTTCAGTCCAGGTACAAGAAATAAGCCTTATGGTCCATGTACTTCTAGCAGTGTTGAAAGAGTTGAAAGATCTTCTCTTCCATAATAGAAAAGATTACTTGGATGACTTGGCGGAATCTGTTGCATGTGAAAGCCAAGAATGCTTGAAAAAGCAGTCTTAAAATAACCCATTCAAACAGCCATCACAGCTGTCTCTTTTGGAAAAAGCCTCTCGTCAAATTATTCATTATTTCCAACATTATTCATCATTTCAATCCATTAAAGTTTGTGTTTCCTCTGTCTCTGCCTGATAAGTGACTCAGTAGGGGAGGCCTATCCATTATGATAGTACTTAACACCCTGTACTGTTCACTTATTTTACGCCAAATGCATCATTAACACCGTGATATAAATAGCCGCTCACTTTCTTTGTGTTTGGGTAGGCACATAACATCCACAGAAGGGAGAACTGTTAGAGCAATTCAGAAGAGACGTGTTTTTATAGAATCGGCTTCTATCTTTCCATTGAGCTACCTATCTAATAATGAATTATAAAGTCTAATATCAAACATTTTCTTACCAAACTATACTGAACAAAAATATAAATGCAACATGCAACAATTTCAAAGATTTGACTGAGTTACAGTTCATATAAGGAAATCAGTCAATTTAAATTAATTAATTAGGCCCGCACAAGTACAGTGAAATGCTTAACTTGCAAGCCCTTCCCAACAGTGCAGTATTCAATATCAAAATAGTATAACAAAAAACCACAAGAAATAAGAGGGGTAAAAAATAAACAGGGCTATATACAGGGTCAGTGCCAGTACCAAACTACACCATTTTGAAGCGAGGGTGTTTTTGTATTAGTTATCCTGTCACACTCTGTCATGGCATTATATTGGATTTCAAATGCATGCTACTTAAAGCAAAACCATTAGTCAATGTCCCTAGATCCCACGGCTTAGTTCTGGATCGATGCTATGAAGCGGACGTATCGTGTGGTAGTACTCTAGAGATGTAATTGGCTAATTCGATTGCCCTGCTAGTATTGATGTCAAAACAAACCATTGGACCTACCAATTGTGCCTAGCTAAGCTTGACCTCTAATCCATTGTGTGTACCATATTTAATACTTATAGTTGCCATGATGATGCATGTGTCCAGGATTTGACTTGAGGGGTGGCTGAAAAGGGGAGGATGCTGACCTCTGTTTTTCTCTCTCCTTCCCTCCTCTCTTCATCTCTTACTTTCTTCTTTCTCTCCTCGTTTCCCAGATTCCGCCACATCACACGTCTGCCACCAATGTGAACGGGTCTTCACACAGTCCTGGAGAAGGCCAATAACATGAGTCCTGAGGGTAGGTGTCCCCTTCTCTTCTCTTATCCTTGCCTTGCCTCGCCACTCCTGTCCACACCCCCCCTCTCCTCTCCTCCCTCCCTTACCCCCTCCTCTCTTCTCCTTCTCCTCTTCTCCTCTCCTCTCTTCTCTTCTCTTCTCCTCTCCTCCCTTCTCCTCTCCTCCCTCCCTTACCCCCTCCTCTCTTCTCCTCCCCTCCCCTCCCCTCCCTCCCTCCCTCCCTCCCTCCCTCCCTCCCTCCCTCCCTCCCTCCCTCCCTCCTCCCTCCCTCCTCTCCTCTCCTCTCCTCTCCTCTCCTCTCCTCTCCTCTCCTCTCCTCTCCTCTCTCTCCTCTCCTCTCCTCTCCTCTCCCTTCTTCTGTTGCTCTCTTCTCTTTACCCTGTGTCATGCTGTCTCCGTGCCAACTCTCACAGCTCCTGCCTGCACTCACTCACCCCTAAACACGTGGCCCTAACGTTCCCTCAACTTTCTCAAAACATTTCACCAACGCATCCCCAATTCCCCCTAGGGCGTCAATGTAGGTTCACAGTGTTATATTAGAATTGCTTACTCAGCGACACAAGCCGCAGCACTCACAATAGAGGGACGGAAGTGTGATGCGGACGAGTGAGAAAGGACGAGTGAGAAAAGCTGTGTGCTGTTGCATGAGACAGCCAGGCTGTAACAAAACTAAACGTCCTTGGGCTGTGGTGTCTGCATAATATTACTGGTCCCTCTTTAGGAGTGGCCAGAGACTAGATCTAGGCTAGTAGCTAGGCAGCCTGGGATAATGGACAATTCATGAGTTTATACTTTGATTAGACTAAAACGTATTGATCCTGTATTTCAACAGCTTTGTCTTAACATAAATTGTGGAAAGGCTTGTTTTATAAATCCAACAAGATCATATTCATTTCACTGCAATGCAAGTTTTACCAGAGTAAGTACTTGTAGGTATTGTGCGTCATTCTACACTGAGTGTACAAAACATTAGGAACACCTGCTCTTTCCATGACATAGACTGACCAGGTGAATCCAGGTGAAAGCTATGATCCCTTATTGATGTCACTTGTAAAATCCACTTCAAATCAGTGTAGATGAAGGGAAGAGACAGGTTAAATAAGGATTTTTAAGCCTTGGGACAATTGAGACATGGATTGTGTATGTGTGCCATTCAGAGGGTGAATGGGCAAGACAAAATATATTAAGTGCCTTTGAACGGGGTATGGTAGTAGGTGCCAGGCACACGGGTTTGTGTCAAGAACTGCAATGCTGCTGCGTTTTTCACACTCAACAGTTTTCCCGTGTGTATCAAGAATGGTCCACCACCCAAAAGACATCCCAGCCAACTTGACACAAACT
>NW_028167181.1:2900812-2945662 GCF_964263955.1 Coregonus lavaretus
GCCTGAAATCCAAACTGAACATGGTGATACGGTAGTGAAATGGAGTGATATTCAGTGAGGATTACAGGCTGTAATAACAGCCTAATATTGGGTCTAATCAGCTGTGGAGAAGTGTCACTACAGAACACAAAGCCAGAGCACTGAAATGAAACAGCCTAAAATCACGTCCTTATTATGTTATATTATGTGCAGCGCTGTAGAGCAGCATAATATCATTGGCCCTCTTTGAGAAAGCCCTAAGTATGGAGTGTTCAAGAAGTTAAGGACGTTTAATTCACACAGAGCTTCCCACAACACTCAGTTAAGCGTCTGCTTTTTCCAAACAAACACCTCGTGTGCAGTCGTCTGTGGCTCTGTGCGCGCCATAAATCCATGGAAAATTCCCAAGCTGTGGTAATTACGCTATCGTGTTTGCTTCCTGCTGTGCTGCTCCCAAAGCTGTTGCGTTAGGAGCGTTTCACAGAGGTGCATGCACAGACAGACGGACTGACAGGGCTGCGTGCAGGAGCAGCAGGTGGCGGGGTAATGAGGTTGGTGGTTCAACTGTTTTAGTGGTGTTGCACAGACACACAAAGCAATGGAGGCTGCTGAGGGGAGGACGGCTCATAATAATGGCTGGAACGGCGCAACGGAATGGTATCAAACACATGAAAAACATGTGTTTAATGTATTTGATGCCATTCCACCTATACCGCTCCAGCCGTTACCACGAGCCCGCACCCCCCCATTCAAGGTGCCACCAACCGCCTGTGATACAGAGCTGTTTTAGCAGCTTTGACAACAGACAGAGCGAGCTGCGTTCAGGCGCAGCATATGACTGGTTACTGTAATGAGACTGGTGGTTAAACTGTCAGGGTTCATGTCAGATGGTGTTAATCGGGGGGTGTTACAGTGTTAGATGCTATTATGACACCATGAACACAGAGGAGGTACCAACCAGCTGTGGCCAATTGGAGACAAATAATGACCAGGAGTGCGTCTGAAATGACTCCCTACCCTATTGCCTATTCCCTATAAAGTAGACGTGACCCAAGCCTGTTATTGGAGCAGACCCCATGTGCCATTCTGTTTACTACTATGCTAGCTACTGTACCATGCAAGGTTGTTTACTTGCAGTGTTGACTTTTTATATCGTTCCACAAACCGTGTTTGGATTTGACACTGTTCTCGACAATTGAGTCTGACAGTACAACAGCCCCTTGGGACTCCTGTAAGACACTGTGGAAAGACTTTGCAGCTGTAAAGAAGTACCTAGACCAAACACTTTTGGGGAAAGACCTCATTCTTCAAATGGAGCATGGCAGGGGAAGTAGGACAAGGAAGAGCTAAAACAACTGAAGAACAGATTCAGCTGAAGAAACTAAACACAAACAGTGTTTACACCTGTGTGTGTGTGTGTGTGTGTGTGTGTGTGTGTGTGTGTGTGTGTGTGTGTGTGTGTGTGTGTGTGTGTGTTAAATATGCACTATGCAGAAATCCTTCTGCCATTTCCTGGTTGCTAAAATTATATTTTCCAGTTTATGTGACAAAACAAGCAAGTATAGTGTAGATCTATACCTCACATTCCTATGAATTTCATCGGGTCGCCCAAAAAGTGACATATTGCAGCTTTAAAATGTTATGTTACAGGAGCAAGACTAAGTTATGAAAACAGGATGTACCTTGGGAATAGTTTGGAGAGGTGTCTAGAATTAGCCTGTTGGTTTCCCCATGAGGTTTGGATATTATATACAGTACATCTTGTCCTGTCTCCACCTTATCTAGCACAGAGGATAGGGGACTGCAGAGGAGTTGTACTGACATCGGCCTGCTTAAGATAACAATGGGTTAGCTATGGACTAAAGAGGCCATTTCCTGCTGCAGTAGGGGCTATCGCTGCGGACATCTTTTTAAGTGATTTTCAAGAACGTCTTCTTCTCAACATGGGGTAGTATGTACACACAATGATATTCACTGTAGCACCCTGGAATGGAATGTACTACTACAACTACACCATACAAAATGTGACTGCAGCCACTTTCCCCTACAGAAGGCAGGAATCTGTGTGTGTTCAGACCGATAATCTCACACATAATCGATAGTCTCCTCCTCTTGGACGAGAGGAATGAATTAAGATATTGAGTGATGATTACATTATATTAGAGTCATGATTAAGTGTCACGAGTCACTGGAACCACTTTCAGAACAATTATAAGTCTCATTCAACGGAGAAAATAAACGTTCACTATTGTATGGTTGACAGATCATTATCATGTTACACCTTTCAGACGCACTTCATCCTGACTTCTAGTATGAAAAGGGGAAAGTGGTTTGGCATTGACATCTCTTTAGGGAAGTCACACTATACTATGAGAGAGAAAAAGGAGGGGTGCGTCCAAACTGGCACCCTATTCCCGATATAGTACACTGCTTTTCACCAGAGCCCTATGGAGGCTCCATATGGAATAGTGTGCGATTTCTATGACCTTTATTTAACTAGGAAGTCCCATTGAGGTCAGAAGACCTCTTTGCAGAGGGAGACCTGGCATTTCCCACGCACCCTATGAAGGAAATAGGAAGGAAAGAGGGAGGAAAGGGACGGGACTCAGAGAGACCATAGAAATATAGACACTAGAACAGGAATCTACATCCATTTCTATGAGAGAGCGAGAGAGAGAGAGACACCAAGGTTTCACAACATACAGGTGATGTTAGATTGAGTTAGTCAGGCCTTCCAGTCACAAAGGCTACGGAAGCCTTACCACTGTTATCCAACAGGAAGTCATCCTGCGCGTAGCGGTACTTCTCTGGTCCGCACGCAATGAACACGTCGTCCTCGCCGAAGAAGTCCTGGAGACAGGTGATCTGGAGAGAGAGAGAGAGGGAGGGAATGAGAGAAAGGGTGACAGAAAGAAGAAGTTTAGCTAGAAGAGGAATCATGTGTAGGTCCTTGAGTTTAGAGGAAAAACTCTGGACACTAGTTATAGAAATACATTGAGGGAAAAAAGTATTTGATCCCCTGCTGATTTTGTACGTTTGCCCACTGACAAAGAAATGATCAGTCTATAATTTTAATGGTAGGTTTATTTGAACAGTGAGAGACAGAATAACAACAAAAAAATCCAGAAAAACGCATGTCAAAAATGTTATAAATTGATTTGCATTTTAATGAGGGAAATAAGTATTTGACCCCCTCTCAATCAGAAAGATATCTGGCTCCCAGGTGTCTTTTATACAGGTAACGAGCTGAGATTAGGAGAACACTCTTAAAGGGAGTGCTCCTAATCTCAGTTTGTTACCTGTATAAAAGACACCTGTCCACAGAAGCAATCAATAAATTAGATTCCAAACTCTCCACCATGGCCAAGACCAAAGAGCTCTCCAAGAATGTCAGGGACAAGATTGTAGACCTTCACAAGGCTGGAATGAGCTACAAGACCATCGCCAAGCAGCTTGGTGAGAAGGTGACAACAGTTGGTGCGATTATTCCCAAACGGAAGAAATACAAAAGCACTGTCAATCTCCCTCGACCTGGGGCTCCATGCAAGATCTCACCTCGTGGAGTTGCAATGATCATGAGAACGGTGAGTAATCAGCCCAGAATTACACGGGAGGATCTTGTCAATGATCTCAAGGCAGCTGGGACCATAGTCACCAAGAAAACAATTGGTAACACACTACGCTGCGAAGAACTGAAATCCTGCAGCGCCCGCAAGGTCCCCCTGCTCAAGAAAGCACATATACAGGGCCGTCTGAAGTTTGCCAATGAACATCTGAATGATTCAGAGGAGAACTGGGTGAAAGTGTTGTGGTCAGATGAGACCAAAATGGAGCTCTTTGGCATCAACTCAACTCGCCGTGTTTGGAGGAGGAGGAATGCTGCCTATGACCCCAAGAACACCATCCCCACCGTCAAACATGGAGGTGGAAACAATATGCTTTGGGGGTGTTTTTCTGCTAAGGGGACAGGACAACTTCACCGCATCAAAGGGACGATGGACGGGGCCATGTACCGTCAAATCTTGGGTGAGAACCTCCTTCCCTCAGCCAGGGCATTGAAAATGGGTCGTGGATGGGTATTCCAGCATGACAATGACCCAAAACACACGGCCAAGGCAACAAAGGAGTGGCTCAAGAAGAAGCACATTAAGGTCCTGGAGTGGCCTAGCCAGTCTCCAGACCTTAATCCCATAGAAAATCTTTGGAGGGAGCTGAAGTTTCGAGTTGCTAAACGTCAGCCTTGAAACCCTAATGACTTGGAGAAGATCTGCAAAGAGGAGTGGAACAAAATCCCTCCTGAGATGTGTGCAAACCTGGTGGCCAAGTACAAGAAAAGTCTGACCTCTGTGATTGCCAACAAGGGTTTTGCCACCAAGTACTAAGTCATGTTTTGCAGAGGGGTCAAATATTTATTTCCCTCATTAAAATGCAAATCAATTTATAACATTTTTGACATGCGTTTTTCTGGATATTTTTGTTGTTATTCTGCCTCTCACTGTTCAAATAAACCTACCATTAAAATTATAGACTGATCATTTCTTTGTCAGTGGGCAAACGTACAAAATCAGCAGGGGATCAAATACTTTTTTCCCTCAATGTACTGTGGGCCCTAGCAAGACATCTTCTAAAGGTTTGTCTAATGGGGTGTACCCATACCATGCATCTCTGTGGAGAATCAACCCATTTCATTATGAAAACAGTAGTTCATCCACCATTTAATATGCCGACGGAAGCCGAATGGGAATCCAATCGTTTCACATCCTATTGTACACACTACTGCATCATCTCTGTGTGAACATCCCACTCTTCGTTTCAGATGATTCTACTAAACATCACAATTATATTATAGCTGGATCCCACTCTGGCAGAACTGGGGGAGAAAAAGGGGCCATTATTATAATACATGTCATGTTGTTGGAGACTGAGGAAGGATGTCTGTCATATTTCATTATTTTGCGCCCATCACTGTGTGTGTGTGTGTGTGTGTGTGTGTGTGTGTGTGTGTGTGTGTGTGTGTGTGTGTGTGTGTGTGTGTGTGTGTGTGTGTGTGTGTGTGTGTGTGTGTGTGTGTGTGTGCATGAGCGCGTGCATGTGTGTGTGTGTGTCGCTGCATGCTGACGGCTCGCTCGAACAGCCCAATTAAAATCTGTCTGTGATGTGATGGCTCTTTCATGGTTGCTAAGCTCAGTGCCACAGAGGACGAGGCAACACTTTACAGCTTACAGCAAAGAGCTGAGGGTCAAAATATCACAACAATAACGTACTGCAGAGTCAAAATACACTGTCATGTGAGGAAATCACTGCAGCAAGCATTTCTGTTGCCAGGCAATTTCTTTCTCTCTATCTCTCTCTTTCACCTTCATTCTCCATTTTGTCTTCTCTCCACCTCCAGGTTAGTGTTTTTCGCAGAAATCGCACAGTTCTGCCTCCAGGGCAAGATTCATGACAATAAACGTCAACCTGCCTTCCACCTCTCCTTTCTCTCACGTAATATCTATAGCTACCATGATTTATCACACCATGATTTAGCACACCGTGATTTAGCACAACATGATTTAGCACACCATGATTTAGCACACCGTGATTTAGCACAACATGATTTAGCACAACATGATTTAGCACAACATGATTTAGCACAACATGATTTAGCACACCATGATTTAGCACACCGTGATTTAGCACAACATGATTTAGCACACCATGATTTAGCACACCGTGATTTAGCACAACATGATTTAGCACACCGTGATTTAGCACAACATGATTTAGCACACCATGATTTAGCACACCATGATTTAGCCCACAAAGCAGAGGGAGTTGCTCCTACATTACTTATCCATACACACTAGCTCCTCTGCAGTACTGTGGTAGTGCATTCAGCCCAGGCAGGCAGGGAGTATCAGTGGGTGGACAGGCAGGAAGGGGATTCGTTCATCATCATCATCATCACCTCACCCCCACACATCCCACTCATACCCTGGGAGAGAGGAGAGAAGAGAGGGGTGGACGGGTTGGAGCCAGTTCGGTAGGCAGATGGGAAAATGGGACCGCCACAGAAGCTTGGGGGTTGAAGCAGTGGAAGAGGGTGTGTAAGTGGTGGGCCTGGACTCTGGGGCAGATGGAGAGCAGTCTGCTGGAGGACCTTTAAATATGCCAACTCAAAACAGCAACAGCCACCATAACAGCCATCATAACACAATGACCAAAATCCTCTTCCAATACAGATTCCAAATCTCCTCCGTCCCCACACATCATTTTTAGGGCTCAGCCAGAAACTCTGTCAAGCTGACTTAATACATGAATAGATGACTTGACTTGGCAGTGTGTTGTGAGGCAGAATCTAAATCAATAACCATTGGAGGCTGAGAGAGAGGGGGGGGGGGGGCAAGGAAAGGAGAGGAAAGGAGAGGAGACAGAGACAAACAGAGAGACAGAGACAGACAGAGAGACAGAGACAGACAGAGAGACAGAGACAGAGAGCAGAGAGGTGAGAGGATGCGTGTGTGTTTGGCAGGCAGTGGCTCTTTGGTGGCATAGCTGGAATGGCTGCCATTCCTCAGCCGAGATCACTCACACTGAGCTGCTGATAACCCGGACAACCAGCCATATGTTGGCATCGTCATAGCGATGGCTCTAAGACATTGTTGGAACGCTTCAGCTGCCTTTGTTGATCTTTCCCATTGGATTAATGCTTTCACAACACATATGTAACAAACTGGCTACTGGTCCTATGAGATGTGATAGTGTACATGCACCATGGATTAAGTCCAGTACCATGAGTACATTGTTAACGAAAAGGACAAACCATATAAGCTAATGTCGTAAGCTGCTCAGTGGTACTGCCAAGTATTAGTATTTTATTAGGATCCCCATTTGCTGCTACTAACACAGCAACTACTTTTCCTGGGGTCCACACAAAACCCACTACAGACTCAAGTAAAACATAAAAATAAAAGCTAAAATCAGATGGTGACCTAAGACTGCCCTATAGTTAAGCCACGGTAAATATGCAGACTCACAGTGACACGTCAAATATTATCAGAATCTAACGCCATAAGCTGACATAATAGTGAAGTTCAGAACACTGCAGACCTAGGGTTTTAAAAGCCAGTAGTTTTCCATCCATCCAGGGCTGAGCTGTGTACAGTCCAGACAGAGTCTGCATTATGGGGACACAGTACAGCGTGTGACAGAGTCTGCATTATGAGGAAACGGTGCGTGACAGCCAGCAGCCTCAGACTGCTGAGGTGGCCTTGTCACGGTGTCCCCTGCCTGGGTACAGGCCAGTGGGGATGACAGCAGCAGACAAGACGTTGGTGACAGCGCGGGGGCGAAATCTCTGGGATCTGGAAAAGCAATACGACACTATTATGGGTACAACCACACAACACAAGCTCAACACTTTCACTTTCACACAGACATTTGACAATTTGACCACAGAAGAGGTACTAGTTAGTCTCTTCTGACTTCACCTTTTAGTTGTCAGAGAGGAGGAGAGTGAATTAGCCAGGGTCATTTCGTATTGCCCCTATTGCCCGGTTGATTGCCACCTGGGAAATCACTGTGGCGACCCCACAGTGGGGCGGTGTGATTGTCCAGGAGGCTTCAGGCCTGGCTACCATCGTGGCAGGGGAAGCTGTTTTTCCATTAATGCCACCACCCCCTTCCTCCCCGAGGCTGAATAGGACTACTGTAGGTCATTTCAGCTGGCCTGTGGTTCCCAGGAGGCCAAGGAGAGATGGAGATAAGGGGGATACACTCACAGAGTTTTGGAAAGAGAGAGAGGAGAGAAAGCAGGGATAAGAGAGGTCTTTAAACAAGGTTGTTTACAAAATGTCTGCTCCTACAGCTTGCCAGAAGAAGTACAGTCCAAATGTTGCCGATTACACTTTCTGGAGAGCATCCTCTCTAAGTGCATACTGAGGCCATGGTACCGTCTGGGGGAATAGTAGTGAACAGATGAATAAGGCAGGATAAGGATGTCAGACCTCATAGTCCATGTTGGTGTTTGTGTTCCCTTGACAACCGCTGCCAGGTTCAACAACAGCCAATGGCACACAGACCCTGTCAGGTTGGATTAGTCCTATACGGGAGATGAATCGTTTGGGGGAGGGGAGGGTGGGGGCTCTTGAGGCTGTGTGTCTTTGGTGAGTGTGTGTGTCTTTGGTGTGTGTGTGCGTGTGTGCATGTGTGTGTGTGTGTCTGTCTGTCTGTCTGTCTGTCTGTCTCTGTGTTTCTTTGGGGTGACATCTGTAACCTCAGTTTGACCTCCCATCTCACACAAGTTTTGTCTTACCTTATCTTGCTCTCTGTCTATCTCTCTCTGCCTCTGTCTTCCCATCTCTCCTATTCTGCCCTGGCCGACCCAGCAACAGAGAAATATGGGTTGAAGACTTGGGGGGGGGGGGGGGGAACACACCACCTAAACAGCTGTTGTTGTATGAGGAAGTCAGAACTATAATATCTGAACTGACTTGATATTTAAATTAATGACTGTTTACTAGTGGTTCAATTATGAGGTTGGCTATAAAATAAAAATTTCAATGGATTAAAACATCAAACAGGATGCTGTCATTACTTGCTAGAAGACAGCCTGTTTGGAAAACCATGAAAAAAAGACAAGACATTGCTCGTCCTAATATTTATATTTCTTAATTCCATTATTTTACTTTTAAATCTGTGTGTATTGTTGTGAATTGTTAGATATTACTGCACTGCTGGAGCTAGGAACACAAGCATTTTGCTACACCCGCAATAGTCTCCTGAGTGGCGCAGTGGTCTAAGGCACTGCATCGCAGTGCTAACTGTGTCACTAGAGATCCTGGTTCGAATCCAGGCTCTGTCGCAGCCGGCCGCGACCGGGAGACTCATGGGCGGCGCACAATTGGCCCAGCGTCGTCCAGGGTAGGGGAGGGAATGGCCGGCCGGGATGTAGCTCAGTTGATAGAGCATGGCGTTTGCAACGCCAGGGTTGTGGGTTCGATTCCCACGGGGGGCCAGTATAAAAAAATATGTATTCACTAACTGTAAGTCGGTCTGGATAAGAGCATCTGCTAAATGACTAAAATGTAAATGTAAAATGTAAATAACATATGCTAAATATGTGTATGCGACCAAAAACATTTGATTTGATTTGACTTGACATTGATGTGAGCTAAAATATCCCTTTCACCCAATGAAGAATTGGGCTAAATAATCCCCAAAAGGGACATGGACTCTAACTGAACAGACAGATGTGAAGGCCATTGAGCTAATAACCACTGTGGGACAGAAATAATCCTACCCAGCTCTCATACAGTACAAGCTATGTAGAACATCACAAGACCTTTTGCATCTTGAAACGGAGCTGAAATGTCATCACTCTTTCACAGAGAAAAAGATATTCATCAACTGAAAAGCAAGAGAGCACTTCTTACATAAGGTGAGTGGAGTAGACTAGGCTACATCTCTTGATCGTTGCTTACTGCCCTTTCCATAATGAAGGTGGTAGTGGGTCGATTAGTGGGTGTACTCTGAGGCGCTGCAGGGGGACTGAGGATGAAAGTTTAGATCCCCATTATCATCATCACAGGCCTGACAGCCCATTCGCTGTAATCATGGGGTACCGTCCTCCCAGCACACACACACACACACACACACACACACACACACACACATTCACATACACACACACACACACACATACACATACACATACACACACACACATACACATACACACACACACACACACACACACACACACACACACACACACACACACACACACACACCACCCCCGTCGTGTCAGCCCCCATTTCATTTGGGTGACAGTAATAAGGGTTAAAAGGGGGTGGGAGGGTCCCGTTGAGATCTCCCAGAATGGAAGAGAGGAGAGAGGGAGTGAAGAAAGAGAGGGATGGTTTGGGAGAGAGAGATGATTTATGCAGGAGAGAAGAGAAAGGAGAGAGGGAGGGAGGGGAAAAGAGGGGGATAGTTTAGAAGGAGCGAGAGAGAGGGATGCTGCCTTCAGCAAGGTCGTAGTAGCGTACTGCAATGCACAGCACCATGGAACAGGAGTCAGGACAGAGTGCATTGTGGGATATTGGGGTTGTCCTCACACGGGTTACCAACTATTCAGAGCCGTAGGCTACACACCATAAGTACGAACATGCAAATGAATCCTCCTCATTGCAAATGTACGATAATTGCATTCCTCTTTTTAAGACTGATGAGCTAGTTAGTTATTCTACGGTGTAGGATATGTAAACGGAGTGTAGACTACTGGTAGACTACTGGTTCATTATTTTAGAGTGCTATCTGTCATCCCCCATGTTAGACAACCAGCCTTTGACGAGACGGAGGGAGAGAGAAAAAGGAGGATAAAGAGAGAAAACACACAGAGCTACGGGGAGAAATGAAGCTCATCATTAGCTAGCTGCGCTGAATTAGACTAGCGATTAGCGGCTAAACACTGTAGGCTTTTGAATAGCCTAAACCACCAAACGACTGCTGAAAGGAGCTGGCTTTAGTATTCATCAGGCATTTCTCAGTGAGACCAGATATAATGGCAGCAACAAGCAGAAAACAGTAAAAGTCATTCACTTACATTCAAATCTCAGTTGAGAGAACATTAATTATGAAAACCTTTAATGGAGCAGTGACAAATGAGCGTGTCACTGTGGATTCTCTGCTACCAGGCCTTTTACAGTAGATGGATAACCACAGCAATATAACATGATGCATACTTAATGAGTGTCATTTTATATTACGACACATCAAGAAAAAATGCTATTTCTCAGTCAAGGCGAATAGCTCCGAGAATGGTGAGAACAAAATCTAAATGTCAGAGAGCTTCTAGCTCCATAAAAACCCTAGTATTGCTGCCTGCTGGTGACACCCCTGTAGCTAAACACTAGTATAACTCCCCTGTAGACAACTGAACTCTGGCTCACACCAGACTAGAGAGAACTCAGCTCGGCAGGCCTATCTCTCACACACTCAGCCAGCCAGCTGTGTCTCCCCTTTGAGCTCTGAGTCACATCCCTGTACAGTGACATGATGCTATACTGTAATACAGTACACCCCCTATGATCCTATACTGTAATACAGTAACCCTCTGATCCTATACTGTAATACAGTAACCCTCTGATCCTATACCGTAATACAGTACACCCCCTATGATCCTATACCGTAATACAGTAACCCTCTGATCCTATACCGTAATACAGTAACCCTCTGATCCTATACCGTAATACAGTAACCCTCTGATCCTATACCGTAATACAGTAACCCTCTGATCCTATACTGTAATACAGTAACCCTCTGATCCTATACTGGTCCTCTGTAGCTCAATTGGTAGAGCATGGCGCTTGTAACGCCAGGGTAGTGGGTTCGATTGCCGGGCCCACCTATACATAAAAATGTATGCACACATATACATAAACATGTATGCTTTGGATAAAAGCGTCTGCGAAATGGCATATTGTTATTATATTATTTAATACAGTAACCCTCTGATCCTATACCGTAATACAGTAACCCTCTGATCCTATACCGTAATACAGTAACCCTCTGATCCTATACCGTAATACAGTAACCCTCTGATCCTATACCGTAATACAGTAACCCTCTGATCCTATACTGTAATACAGTAACCCTCTGATCCTATACCATTTTACAGTAACCCTCTGATGCTATACCGTAATACAGTAACCCTCTGATCCTATACCGTAATACAGTACACCCCCTATAGCAGTCTGAGTCTATACTAGCTGCAGTGCACTGAGTTTTAAGGGAAGAAGAGAGGAGAAGCTGCGGGGCTGAGGCTAGTGCTGCAGCATGCAAAATGAAAACACCTTCCTGCACACTCTGTACCGATTGATCTGCACTCAGTCCCCCTGGACTGCACACAGTCACCCCCATCCCCTGCAGAGAGAGGGAGAGGTTAGCTGGCTGGATGTTGTAGTGGAGAATATTGCTGTGTTAATAACTGATACTTCCTGAAATGCAGAGGTGAGGGGGGATTCTGGCTTCACCGATATGAGAGAAGCATTTCATAATACAGTAAATAAAACAAAAGCATGAAATTATACATTTACAATATAAAATACGCATACAGATGCAGTACTATTACCCTGCAGCTACCCTACCCTCTCAGTAACACAGTAAAACATTCTTAATCCCATGTACTTTCAGTCTATAAGTCTCAAGTGTCATTCTTGAATCTCAGATTTGACCCACGCCTGAGTCGTGTTCCGTTCCTCTGTTCCTCACCTCCTCCAGGATCCCCACCCCCCCACTGAGCCTCCCTGCTGCCTCTCTTCCACTCCCCCTTTCCTCCACTTCCCCCTCTCCTCCCACTAGCATAGGCTAATGATGGAACCCAGGGGTTTACTCTACTCAGTGGTACAACATTACAAAACGTAGATGGAAATAGGATTTATAGAGATAACATGATTCTCTATTTTCTGTGTACTCTACAACACATTTCTCATTTGTACGTTGTGTAATGTTGAACCTTGTTGAATAAGCCTCTGTTCTAGCCTCCACAAAGAGATCTGTGTCCCGTGTGGGTGAAGTCTGACAATACTGCTTCCGCTATCAAATACTGTAGAAACACACTGGACAACACTGTCTGTCTGGTCACCTAAACATCACCACCCTCTCCAGTCCAGCTGACAGGCTCTGCCACACTCAATGTAAAACAGGCTTGCGTGCGGGCCACTAACATTAGCATGACACAATTACATCTGTTTAGGATGTTATGCCCATTCATATCTATGTACAAGACATAGTCATTTTTAAATCTGGCAGCTGATTTCATAGCTGAACCACTTACATATCTGTTCAATCTAACCCTGGAATGTAATGAAATTCCAAAGATCTGGAAATCAGCATTTGTCCTACCACTTTTAAAAGGGGGAGATCCAACTCTTTTAAATAATTATAGGCCAATCTCAAAGCTGTCACCCCTGGTGAAAATACTTGAAACCCTTGTAAGTGAACAGCTAAAAGAGTTTTTATTTACTAACTCTATTTTATCAATGTATCAATCGGGCTTCAGGAAGAAGCATAGCACAATTACAGCAGCCATGAAGGTTTTAAATGATATCACTGAAGCCCTTGACAAAAAACAGCACTGTGTCTCACTTTTTATTGATCTCTCTAAGGCTTTTGATACAGTTGATCATGCTATACTAAGGCAGAGATTGTTGAGTGTAGGTCTTTCGGAGCATGCAGTTGCATGGTTTGCTAACTATCTGTCTGATAGAACTCAGTGCACTCAATTTGATGGGCTTATGTCTGTTAAATTGTCTGTCCTGAATGGTGTGCCCCAGGGCTCTGTACTTGGTCCTCTCTTATTCACTATTTATATTAATGATTTAGACAAAAATGTCCAAAATGCACAACTTCATTTTTATGCTGATGATACTGTTATTTACTGTTGTGCCTCATCTCTTACAAAAGCTTTCCAGAACTTGCAAACTGCTTTTTATACTGTTCAACATACCTTGTGTCAATTGAAGCTTATCCTCAACACTGACAAAACTAAACTAATGGTGTTTTCTAATGCAAGAAATAGACCTCTGAACCTTTCACCTGTTATTACCTGTCAGGGCAAGGAGATTGAGGTTGTAACCTCATATAAATATCTTGGAATTCTAATTGATGACGGCCTCTCTTTTAAATTGCATATTCAACAACTTACAAAAAAATTGAAGCTGAAATTGGGATTTTATTTTAGGAATAAGGCCTGTTTTTCTTTTGAAGCCAGAAGGAGGCTAGTATCAGCTACATTTATGCCTTTACTAGATTATGGGGATATTTTATATATGAATGCTTCCGCTCAGTGTTTGAGATCAATTGACACTCTTTATCATGGTACTTTGAGATTTATTTTAAACTGCAAAACCCTTACGCACCACTGTACTTTGTATACCAGGGTTGGCTGGCCTTCTCTAGTCACTCGTAGGCTCAGTCACTGGTATACTTTTATTTACAAAGCCATTTTGGGTTTACTACCTTTTTATTTGGGCATTTTTATTGTTCAGAAATGTGGTGGGTACTCTCTTCGTTCACTGGACTTTATCCTGCTAACTGTTCCAAATGTCAGAACTGAATTTGGTAAAAGGTCTTTTATGTACTCTGCGCCATCGTCTTGGAACACCTTACAAAATAATTTTAAACTGGAAGAACTTGTCCCGATTAGTGTTTTTAAATCTCTGATGAAGGATTTTGAGGCTGATTCCCTGACCTGTCAATGTTTTTAATTTGCTGTTTTTGATATTGTTATACTCTTGTGAATTCATGAATGGTTTTTTACTAGATTACTTGTAGTTTTTCATGTTGTCTGTCTGTAATCTTTTGTAATGACTTGGTGCTGCCTATCTTGGCCAGGACGCTCTTGAAAAAGAGATTTTAAATCTCAATGAGCCCTTCCTGGTTAAATAAAGGTTAAATAAAATAAAAAATAATCCTTTGTGATATTAACCATTCTATTAGGGTAATGTACTGAGAGCAGTATGTGAATATGATTATGTGATTAAATCAAAACAGTGTGTGGGCTGGGCTCTGGGCCTATATTCACAAGAGTAGGATTGCTGCTACAGGATCAGTTTTAAATAAGATTAAATGGACAGGCGGGACCTGATCCTAAATCAGCACTACTTTGAAACTCTTTTTGAATACGGGCCCAGATCAACTGTTTAGTCATTTCAGAGAGTAAATTATCCCAGAGCCGCTACAGTGGAAACACCAACACAGTCAGCTTCACAGTGCTGTTGATAAGAATGGCCCCCAGCCCCGGGCTTGTCCGGCTGGACAAACAAAAACAAAACATGGTGTTGACAATGACATCACAGTCAAACAATGGGCTCCCCCAACCGCCAGAGGACTGTTGCACGTTTTGGGCCGGCCGTTAGCCACGTGCTCTCTTGCTCTCCGGCTCGCTCCGTCCACCGCCTGCCTGCTTTTTGGTTTGTCTGTTGTACACTGTCTGGTTGATCATGATGCCAGTGTTGGAGAGAAAACAGCGGCTTTGTTTTGTTGCTTTAACAGGAATGCTGGTGGTCTTTGTATCTATCTCTGGCAGGGTCTGTGTGCCATCTGCCAGGGGTGAAGGGTTATTTATTCTCCCCGTAGTGGGCACTGCCACCAGGCACGCCGTCTCCACATGATGCCAATTATGTTGGCCGTTTGTGGTCTCCACACTCTGATTCATATCGATACTATCCTTCACAGGAGCACACATTTACTCAGTGCTGTAATCCCATCACACTTTCCATTTCCTATCATTCACTCTCCAGAATTATCATAAACTCACCACCCAATTGAATATGGGTATCATGGTGGCATGCTGTACTGTATCTATGGTGCATTTCACTTCTACAATATTGAAGGTGGGAATATTTAACCCACTGTTTGTCAGATGGTGCTGTATACTAATGAGTACATAAAAAAATGATGTTTTATAGTCAAATACACATTCCTAGATGGCTGTTGATCTAAATGGTGATCTGCTCTCTAATCCACACTCTGTCCTAAAAACAACTGCCTAACAAACAGGGGTGTGTGTGTGTGTGTCTGTACCCTCTAGCGACAAGGGGAGGGGTGAAGGGGGGTTCCCCTCAACTAATCCCTATCTAACATCCAACACCATCTTCACCAACGGCAAGAAGAAACATCAGAAATGACAAGACGTCATACTCATCAATACCAATTAAACAGACGACTAGAAAGTGTAGAAATGGACAATGAATTCCAGTATGAAAGATCCACTCCAAGTCCGAGGCCATGCTTTCTAATAACCTCTATTTTTATCTTTATCTAAACATCATCTTACAATAATTTCATGAACAGTACAGTATCTTCCAGTTAACGCTGCAATATTTTCCCCCCACTCAAATTCACATAGAAATGTGTGTTATAGATCTGTCATTGTCATTGAAAGCAAGTCTAAGAAGCGGTAGATCTGTTATTTGCTTCCCGTTCATAAGTTTCATTTTTGCGTCTTTTACTTTCGGTTTTGTACACCAGCTTAAAAAAGCTGAAAATACAATATTTTTGGTTATGGAAAATATATTTCACAGCGGTTTAGATGATTCTCTACACTATACTTGCTTGTTTTGTCACATAAACTGAAATTAGGCGAACTATTAGAATTTTAGCAACCAGGAAATGGCGGAGCGATTTCCAAACAGATCTTTGTTGCACTAAAACATCCCTCAGTATTGAGGTCATAAGGTCACCATGGTTAAGAGCGTGAGGTGATGCCATGCTGTATCACGGACGGTGCAGCTCCACGCAGAGGACCACAGCCCTACTCCCTAAGGCATGCAGCTCCGCGTGGGGATCCATAGCTCCGCGAGGGGCCCCATTGTCTAATCTCGGATCAGCTCCACGTGGGGGCTTTGTGATGGTTTGCACCAACAGGCTGAAAGTGATTCAGCCTTTTCATTCTTGCTAATCCATGCCCGCCGAAGGGCACTCAAAAACAGCTTTCCCCATGCTATCTGAACACGCACATGCAAACACACACACATGCATAAATTTTTGCCTCTTTCCGTCTAGACTGGTACGCTGGTACGTTGTCAATTAAAGTGAATTCAACGTGAAATCCACAAAAAAATGTCACCATGTCATTGGATTTAGGTTAAAAATGGGTGAAAGAAATATGAAATTCCCTTACGTTGATTACTTTTTTCAAATCCAATCAGTTTTCCATGTTGATTCAACATCATCACATTTAATTTGGGGGTTGG
This sequence comes from Coregonus lavaretus, assembly GCF_964263955.1. Taxonomy (NCBI): domain Eukaryota; kingdom Metazoa; phylum Chordata; class Actinopteri; order Salmoniformes; family Salmonidae; genus Coregonus; species Coregonus lavaretus. The sequence goes on from NW_028167181.1 coordinate 2,917,534, forward strand.
AAACAATGTTGATTCAACCAGTTTTTGCCCAGTGGGAAGTGCTGTGACCAGACCCATCCATTTCATTAGCTATAGAGGATGAATGAAGGAGACCCAACCCAATGAGATAAATATGGAGTCTGTAGCCATTCCAACAGTGGCCTCATCAACCGGCCATTGGGCTCATATGGATTAAGTGACTTTGCATTGAGCCGGTTACTGCACCTACTCATCAATAACCTCTAATACAAATCTGCACTATACTGCATTTGCACTATGGACGTACACCTCTGCACAGCACTGTATATACTCTGTATATTAGCCATGGCAGCATCCTTCCCTCTGCTTATATAGATATATTCCCTCTGTAAAATGTATATTCAGAGTTTGATGTTTACTGTTCCCATATTGCATATTCTGTATGATGTCTATGTGGACTGTATTCTGTTTGGATACGGTCTACTGCTGGCAGCACCTTCTCACTAAGGCAAATTCCTTCTGTGTAAATGTATTTGGCAAATAAAGGTAATTCGGATTCATTTGGAAAGTGGAGCTCTACTCTTCAGTATACCTGATGCCATGTTTTGAATACATTATCAATGACATCAACACAACTGTTTACTATGCAGCTAGGCCTACATCCTCAGACTACATACATGTAAACATAAAACCGTAGGACTAGCATCACCGGGCCCAGCTATCCTACATTATGTTCCCAGAGAGATGTCCATCCATCTCAAAAATGAAATAATTAACTATCATTCAGTCAGGACTTCCTTCCTTCCTGCCCCATGATAATGGTTCAGCTCCTAGTTCCCTTCATAATGGCTCCTGTATCTAGTCCCCTTCATAATGGCTCTTGTATCTAGTCCCCTTCATAATGGCTCCTGTATCTAGTCCCCTTCATAATGGCTCCTGTATCTAGTCCCCTTCCTAATGGATTCTGTAGGTATTCCATCTCTATTCACTAGGCCTGGTTAAAGGGTTGAGCGGGCAGGCCATTTCAGCCTAATCATCTCAGCAGTCCTAACAGGGCAGGCCTGTGTACCGTTCCCCTCAGGATAATGAACGAAATGTCATCCTGATGACAACACACACTGAAATAGTTGGATCGTGAAAGACCGTGGCATTTCGATTGCTTTCTTTTTACAATTTTCCCTGACATATAGGCAGAGGATGTTTGGAGAATGAGTTTACAATGTGGATTGCAAAGAGCTACATATACATCTGCACAGTCTATGTCAAGGCGTCAGCATGCTTCAGTTCGGCTGGCGCCTAGCCCAACTCGGATAGGCGAACCGAACGAGTGTGCTCGCATACTCCCTTGAAAAACGAGAAAAAAGCTGCAATAGTACTGTTCGTCCATTTTAAGATGCCGTAGCCGGTATACACTTCCTCAAAAATCAGAATTAATCTAAGATAACGCAAGAAATCTGTCATTCATTTTGACTTTTAGCTGAGGAGATCTTATTTGCGCAATTTTACATCTAACTAAGATGTTTGGTGCAGTGTTTCTCAATGAAAGAATGTGCATGAAAATGACTCATCTCTCGTTAAATGACAACAAAGACTTTATTGAAAAATCCATACTGTTGACCAATCACGACGAAGGGGTGTAGACAGTGGCTAACGAAGTCCAAAATGAACAAAAACGTCACAAAATAGATGAGGAGAGACAGGCAGGTTACTATGGGCTACCATTGACATCTGAGGGTGTGGGGTGAGGAGGGGTGAAGAAGGTGAGGAGGGGTGAAGAAGGTGAGGAGGAGTGAGGAGGGGTGAAGAAGGTGAGGAGGGGTGAGGAGGGGTGAAGAGGGGTGAGGAGGAAAGCCTTCTCCAATGACAAAGAAACCATGGCCTAAGCACACTGATTACCAATGCATTCAGAAAGCACAGAGGCTTCAATGGAATACACACACAACTATGGCACCTGACAGTAGACCATTTACAATGAAAAAAAATATTATTTGTTTGGAATGACTGTAGATCAAAGTCACGGAGTGCAACCTTAGCCTGTCTTAAGTCAAAGTGGAATAGTGGATATGACTAATTGAATGAAAGGAATGGGAAACATATGAGCCATGGAAACCAGCCATCTTTTACAGACTATATGATAGTTCCATTCCCACTCTGCTTCTCCCAGGGGGAAAACTATTACCTGCTACAGTAGACTGTATTGGTGCGCTATCATATCTTTCATCATTTTGAAACGCTGTTGGGATTTTCTCTCTATTCCCACTTAGAAGATTTCCCCTGAGAAAACAAAAATGTCTACCTCTTTATAAGAGCTCCACGTAGGCTAGCTGGATGTGTCTGTGTCACGCACGGGTGCACGCACGCACACACACACACACACACACACACACACACACACACACACACACACACACACACACACACACACACACACACACACACACACACACACACACACACACACACACAAACACAGTGTGCATGTTGTATTCCCTTCAGTTCCACTTACTGTAAGGATAAGGGGAATGAAAAGGCTTGCTCTAAACGAGCAAACCAGCACATGGGGAGATTGGGGCCTAAAGGTCACCTTCTGTGGAGATGACCTCCCTATCCTCCATGTATTTATCTAATATGTAATCACTGTCTATATCATCCACAGATTGATCATACTCATCATATTCCCAGGCCTTACATGTACCACATGGATTTACATGATTACATTTATTTAAGGGTAAAGGTTAATTCTGAGGGGGGAAAGTGGGAAATGGAATTCTCAAATCTTGGTAGAACTGAATTGGCTGTCGGTTGCTTTGCTCAGTGGGGAACCTTAAAAGAGGGGGAGGAGATGGGAGAAGTGGAGGAGGAGAAGGAGGAACAAGATAAGCCACAGGAGGGGGAGGTATATGTCGACGTGCCCTTGAGTAAGGCACTTAACCCTAATTTGCGCCGTACTACTATGGCTGACCCTGTAAAACAACACATTTCACTGTACCCATCTGGTGTATGTGACCCCCCCCCGAGTGTACCAAACATTAGGATCACCTGCTCTTTCCATGACATAGACTGATCAGGTGAATCCAGGTGAAAGCTATGATCCTTTATTGATGTCACTTGTTAAATCCACTTCAATCAGTGTAGAAGAAGGGGAGGAGACAGGTTAAAGAAGGATTTTTAAGCCTTGAGACAATTGAGACATGGATTGTGTATGTGTGCCATTCAGAGGGTGAATGGGCAAGACAAAATATTTAAGTGCCTTTGAACGGGGTATGGTATTAGGTGCCAGGCGCACCGGTTTGTGTCAAGAACTGCAACACTGCTGGGTTTTTCATGCATAACAGTTTCCCGTGTGTATCAAGAATGGTCCACCACCCAAAGGACATCCAGCCAACTTGACACAGCCGTGGGAAGCATTGGAGTCAACATGGCCCAGCATCCCTGTGGAACGTTTTCGACACCTTGTAGAGTCCATGCCCCGACGAATTGAGGATGTTCTGAGGGCAAAAGGGGGTGCAACTCAATATTAGGAAGGGGTTCCTAATGTTTTGTACACTCAGTAGATGTATAGGAAGTGGAAAAGAGGGTCTGAGTGGATCTGGAGTGGTGATGCTGCAGGCTGACTAGGTTGGGGGTAGGGGAGAGACTCTTTACCTCCCCCCTCCCCCTCTCTCCTTATCCCCCCCCCCCTTCCTTCTTTCCCTTCCTGTGCTCTCATCGCTTGGCCTTGGCCGGATCCTCATCTGTGCTCATAAAATTCTGATGATGTAGTCAGGTCCATCATAATGGTCCACCATAATAGTACAACTGGCAGCCATTCACTGTGATAATGATACACTGAGGCCATAATTCCCACAGGGGGCCAGTATGAAAAAATTTATGCACTCACTAACTGTAAGTCGCTCTGGATAAGAGCGTCTGCTAAATGACTAAAATGTAAATGTAAATAATATAGCCAGCGATATTACCAACGGTAGCTGACTGCAGGGATAATAGAACCATGTGCTGCTCATACGCTGTGAAACGGTTGTGAAGTTACTATGGCTACAGCAGCCAGGTCAAATACATTGGCTGTCCAGAAGGTGTGTGTGTACACATGCATGCTATCTTACAATCCCACAAGGGGGGACGTCGATGATGAAATCAGCACCTGCAGTGGACTGCACTATACTGTAGCTCCTACAGCATCTATCTATCTATTTATCTATTTTCCTCCAGAAGCCAAATGTCAGTGAAATTAAGCGTGAATAAACAAAATATTTCACTCTACAATGTTTACAGGACAGCTGGCACGTTCTCTTTCTTCAATCCCATTTCCTGCCATAGAACTCCTATTCTTTCTTTCTCCACACGGCTTTGAGATGTAAAACAGAGAGAAGTTTCTCTCTCAAAGCAGCAGCTGATTCAGTTGGCCCTGATATAGGGATATCAATTAACATTCATCCAGACTAGTGGCTTAGCAAGAGAGAGCTGGACTGAGAGTGCATTGTGTTTACAAATGGAGAGTACACACACACACCTGACAGCTGCACTTTAACCCCCTACACACACATACGCGAGCACACACACACTCCCTCAAGTGATATGTCTAATTATCCGGTGATGATCACGGCCCTGGTAGGGGAGCTAGGGGAGGATATCTGGGGGGTGGGGTGTTGGTTAGCAGACCCCTACAGACACAGATATTGCCTGGGACCAATGATTTGATTGTTTGGAGGAGGAGCAGATGGCAGGCCGGGCTAGGGTGTAGTCGTGGGGCCGTCCTTCATGTCTTAGCGCTGGTAGCTTGTTAGCGCTGGCTGCTAAGCCCAAGGGTGAGGCATTTGATGGGCTTTCTGAGACCCCTCTCTGGGGCTTTGGGTTCTAATACGCTAGCGGCTATGCTAACCGTAAAAGGCTCTCATTTGAAGGATTTATTAAGTTCTTACACAGCCAAAACAGTGTGATAGCTTTGAAGACTTAGAAGCCAATGTTTTGGATTATATACTGAATGTAATTATTTGAGGGGAAAACTAACATTCGAAATGATAAGCCAACACTTGAGGAGAAAAGAGAATCCCTTCTTCTCTCTAATAACAAAAGCATCCACTTTACTCTAATACAGAGATAAAAATGACACACTGAAATGGCTCTTCTCAAGGCCATCTCACCCTTCAAAGGACAAATCAGACGTAATAGTGAGTGACATCATGTTACAGCCATGGGAGACACACAGACAGACACACACAGACAACCCCCTCCAGAGTCTGCTGGAGAGGGAATCACAGGAGACACGCCCGTCTAGAGACATGAGCACCGGGAGCGTCTCAGAGCGTGAAAAGCAGCTTAGCTGGAGGAGAGAGGCTCTGTCAGAGAGAGGGAAAGAGAGAGAGCGAGTCAACTGTCAGATTATCCAGACAAGTCTAATGTAGAGAGTTCACTTGGTAGGCAGGCAGATTGGACAAGGAGCAGTGGAAAAGCAACAGGCCTTAGATTATGTAGTTAACCATTTAACTGCTAAAGATTTAACATCAGAAATCCTAGGTATAAGCCTTGCTTATTTATTCAGACACAAGAGTTTTTGATGACTTTACAAAATTGCATGAACTTAAAAATATGACCAGAAAACCAGAGTAATATTTGTAGTTACCTGAATAATTTTCATTCAAAAATCGAATTGGACACATACAGTATGTTCAAATCAAATTCCATTGACTGAATGGCGGTCATTGAAGTGGATCCGTTATAGTCAAACTCTGTTCTCTAAGGGTCAGGTTTCAGGCTTCCGCAGTTAAATCTCTAAATTGACTAATCTAATTTTGATAGCCTTTAGAAGCCAATCAGAGTTACTATTATTGTCCGAAAACACTGTAGATAAAAACCCACTCACCATGTGTACTACATGCATCCCAGTAAAAAACCCACAGAACACTACCACAGAATACTACTACAGAACACTACCAGAGAAGTTGAATACAGTACATACCAGTACAGAGATATTGTTTTACATGTAGAGGAGTTGACATGACTACAGTTACAGTAGACAGCAGGCCACAGTATGGTCTGAGAGAGACAAGGCCATTGGCCGGTTTCCTGTCTGCTCCAATGGGAGTTGAGGACATCTGCCATGCTCTCCTCCCCTATCCCATACCCTAATCCCATGCCAGAGAGGGGCTGGTGCCTGGTGGTCACATGAGCAGGTGGCAGGGACTGATTTAACTCTTGGTCTCAGCCTGGTCAGAGACAACAACTGTTGGGTGGAAATTCTCAGCCGAGCATTGCAAATATGATACTTCAAATAACATCATGTGCAATCGCTGTCAAATGTCAATGTCTGAGTATTTATATGACTTTTCTTTCTGTCCCCTTGTAAACTTAAGGTTATACGGACAAGTATGGGATCATGCTGGGATGAATGTCCTTTAAACAAGAAATGCAATGTATAATTTTTACAGCCATAATGCCCTTACATTGACCTCCATTTTGAATGCATGTTTTGAATGACACAGCATCATGAGAGTGTACATCCTGTTTTGCTCCCAGCTCCGATTAGATACACACCAGTGGAGGCTGTTGAGGGGAGGACGGCTAATGATAATGGCTGGAATGGAGCGAATGGAATGGCATCAAACATATGGAAACCATGGAAACCATGCGTTTGATACCATTCCACCTATTTCGCTCCAGCCATTACCACGAAACCCGTCCTCCCCAATTAAGGTGCCACCAACCTCCTGTGATACACACATAGAAGGCCTTTCCTAGGATCCGCCTCAATGACTCAAAAGGACACGGTTACTCAACTATAGGGCCATGAATGCATCCCCATTAACCTCCAGGGATAATCTGCTTTTAAACAGTCCCCATCGATCCTCCTCAATGACAGAAAACTGCTCTATTGGAGTTCCCATTCGATGGAGTCGTGTAGGATGTGGTGTCCTGGTATATGCTGTAACATGCAACAGAGGATTCACAACCAGGCCTCTATCAGGACTGAAAGGGCTGTTAATATGGTGATATAAATCAACTGATGGAGTGGATCATTACTGGAGCATGTGACAGGAAGCAGGACAAGATCGATCCGTCTCAGGAGGTGAACATACAGTAGATGGTCTGAGTAACTAATGGAGAATGACCTTATCATTAACAACCCATGCTCTGTGTGTTAACATCTCAAACTCATCAAAACAGCTCAGAGAGACTGCAACAATATGGGTCTTATCTATTTATAATGAACAACAACAAGAAATGACAGCATCTTACGTCTGAAATATGGATCTGCTAAAACTCTAAATGATGAATCTGCATCCTATCCCTCAACGATGGTAGGAGTTACTGTAAGCTCCGTTCATTATGCAATACATGTTGGTGATATGGCTGTAGTGTCATTGGCTGCCAGGTATTTTAAATGGTGTTCAAGCACATGAGCCATCCCTCAGAGCTCCACAGGCCTGGCCTGCTGTTAGGGTTGTGTACTGTCCTTTGAGCTAGCCTGGGTCCCATACTGTATGTGCAGTAGCCAACTCTTCTATCGTTGTCATGGTTACAGACAGGTTGGTTGTTTAGCAACAAAACCGACGCTTGCGCAACTCCGGGGCAAAACAGACGGTGTTGGCTTAGACTGTTGACATGTAAACTATATTTAGTCTCCAATGTTTATTGAAAAAATAAATGTGCACAATGAGCACTTGTCTCTCAAATACATCGTTACAGCTGTTGGTTAGCTAGAGGTGACATCAGCCAAAACAAGACATGGTATCAAGAACAAGATAAAACTAGCTGAAATTAGCCACTTATGATTCCCCACATGGCAGGTTCTTGTTATTGTTGCTAGCTATCTGGACAACACACGGACTTCTGCCCCATTGAAGTATGTGCATCATTTGTGATGTTGTCAGCTAACCAGTCTATAAGTATATGCAGTAACCCATAGTTTCAAATGGAGCGCTGCCATAACAAATTGAAAGCAGCATAATAACAAAATGCTATAGAACTGACTGTAACCTAACTGAAAGCTACAGACAAAAACACTTAACATTCTCTGTGAGCAAGAACAACGGTATTGTTGGAGCCAAGCCTTTTCATTCATGCATTACCATAATCTTGTCATTTGCATATGCCTGGCAGCTCATATGCCTGGCAGCTCGTTTTTTTTAAACAGGGGGTTTGGAAAGAGGAGGTTTCCCTATGAAATTCCAGGGACAGTCAGTCTGCGTTCCAGACAGCCCTACAGCTCTCGTTTGGATTTACCACCAGCTTCTACAGGCAAATCCCCTGTGACATCATCAGTGCGCGTCACAGTCAACCCTCCCGCCGCATTGCATTCCAAACAGCCCTGGTGAGTCGCCTGCCTTAAGCAGTCCCCAAGGACAGAGCAGGAAGGGCACTCCCTCTCTTTCTCTCACACCTTCTCTCTCTGCTTCATCTCTACACCAAACAGGATTCCTCCTCTCTCTCTGTCTAGTGCCGACAACACTGAATGTTGACGGATAAATGGAGAAAACCCCTCAGTCAACTTGCAGCTGTATTGCAGCATCATTTATGATAAAGTCCCAGCCCACAGCACAGTCAATCTGTTTAAGTGATCCGTGAGGGGATAGAGACAGACAGAGAGTCAGTACTCTTTCTGTCACAGACATGGGACAGAATTAATAACGGGGTGGATATCTAATGGGGCATTCCCAAATGTCCATCATGCTGTAGCCTATGCTTGGAAATGTTTGAAAGAGCAGCGATGTTGAGTGCCAGAGGGAGTAAGGGAGACCATCGACTCAACAGAGACGATGGCTGATCTTTTCAGTCATCGCTTTTTACTCCATCACTCTCTCGTTCTATCTCTCACTCTCTGTGGATGGCTGATTAATATGTGGCCAGAATTGAACTGAAATGGTGAATCACTGATAATGTACCAAAAACATGCTCTCTCTGGGCTGAAAATCAAGCTTGGTCAGCCATTTCTGGTCCAATACTGCCGTTTATTTCAGTCTGTGCTGCAAGACTGGTTCATTGACACAAACAAAAGCAAATAGGGGCGGATACTGCAAGTGTACTGTACTGTACACATTAACTGTCTGCTCTGTCAGAGAGAGAGGGAGGAACATCCAGGCCCTGCCTCTCCTCCTGTTACAGAGCCTCCTCTGAGTAGAGGCTTCAGTATGTTGGGCTGGCCAGCAGGCCTGACTGTCTGAGAGGATAGGGATCATTATTTTCATGAGTCACTTCTCTGGCCCGTCCGTGAAGATTCTCGCCGGCTCCGGGAATCTGTCCGGAAAGAAGGGTCAACTGTGTTTTCTGCCAGGTCTATATTCAGAGAGTTTAGAAGGAATGGGGTTGGAGATACTACTCCACAGAGCTAGGCTTTACGGAAGAGTGGCCAGAAAAAAGCCATTGCTTTAAGAAAAAAATAAGCAAACACGTTTGGTGTTCGCCAAAAGGCATGTGGGAGACTCCCCAAACATATGGAAGAAGGTACTCTGGTCAGATGAGACTAAAATTGAGCTTTTTGGCCATCAAGGAAAACGCTATGTCTGGCGCAAACCTAACACCTCTCATCACCCGACAACACCATCCCCACAGTGAAGCATGGTGGTGGCAGCATCATGCTGTGGGGATGTTTTTCCATCGGCAGGGACTGGGAAACTGGTCAGAATTGAAGGAATGATGGATGGCGCTAAATACAGGGAAATTCTTGAGGGAAACCTGTTTCAGTCTTCCAGAGATTTGAGACTGGGACGGAGGTTCACCTTCCAGCAGGACAATGACCCTAAGCATACTGCGAAAGCAACACTTGAGTGTTTTAAGGGGAAACATTTAAATGTCTTGGAATGGCCTAGTCAAAGCCCAGACCTCAATCCAAGATTGCTGTATACCAGCAGAACCCATCCAACTTGAAGGAGCTGGAGCAGTTTTGCCTTGAAGAATGGGCAAAAATCCCAGTGGCTAGATGTGCCAAGCTTATAGAGACATACCCCAAGAGACTTGCAACTGTAATTGCTGCAAAAGGTGGCTCTACAAAGTATTGACTTTGGAGGGTGAATAGTTATGCATGCTCAAGTTTTCTTTTTTTTGACTTATTTCTTGTTTGTTTCACAATAAAACATATTGTGCATCTTCAAATTGGTAGGCATGTTGTGTAAATCAAATGATACAAACCCCCCAAAAATCCATTTTAATTCCAGGTTCGCAAGCCACTGTATCTCCCTGGCATATTACATCATTTATGCACCAGCATACAATACATTTTTGGACTCACCTTGTTGTGCTGTGCTCACTTGAACAGGAAGGTGGCGCAGCGGTCCTTCGTGGGCAAATTCTGTCATCAAACTTTGTCATCAAAGTCTGGCATTCTCTGGATTTATGGTGCTTTCAAGACAACTGGGAACTCGGAAAAAACAAGGTTGAATCATGATGACGTCAGTGATCTTCAGGTCGTAGCTCTAGAGAGAGGCCGAGTTCCGGATTTACAATTCCGAGTTGGATGACCGTTCAAAACGTATTTTCCCAGTCGGAGCTTGTTTTTCCCGAGTTCCCAGTTGTCTTGAACTAATTGAAGTCAGATTTTGTAGTTCCAAGTTAAAAGTTGTTTTGAGCGCGGCACAAATCATGCTTCATTGACAGCATGGCCAATGTTGAATGTTTATAATTTTAAGCTTGGAAGAGAGACCCTTAATCCCAGACTTGGGACCACACAGCCACTCCACTGAATAGCAGGCTCGTGATTGCAGTTAGCTAGTGATTGCAATGCTTGCAGTTAGCCACTGATTCCTTCCAAACCACTCATTGTTGAATTTGCGATTTCCAACTTGTTGTGTAATGTTTATGTCCAATGGCCGATGAGCACCGATACGTTTTATCTATAATTTCTCTTCATTATTTATCTTCATATGACAAGGATTAAAAAGGATTTGCCAGTAGATTGTCGACTTGATTCATGATGATGACTGCTAGCTAACAGTATGATGTTGACATGTTCAGTCCAATCAAAGCTACTGTAGATATAACGTGATTTGACGTCATTTTATCTGTGGCCAATGCCCTTGAGCCTTCTTGGATGGGCACTTCTAATGTAACTCTATGGCAACACCCAAGGGGCTTGCATTTTCAAGCTCTACCCTTAGACTTGGAGGTGACATAGTGTCCCCATGAGTGACAGAACACTGAGCCAATCACGGCTGCCCCGCCACCACAGAAAGCACTTAGCTAGGCTGAAACACCTGCGTTTTGGAGCTGCCTTCCTCAATAAAGCAAAAAAGAGACCATGTTTATATGCGGCTTTATTAACTCAATGATTTTTCTTCTTTTTTTTTCATGGTTTGCAAACTGATATGTGACACATATTAATGCCAGAATAACATGCATAACAGGCAAGCTAAAAACGTTGGGCTCAAAACTGGTAAGGGTCGCCACTGCATCTGGTACTGATACCTCACATGTTTTGCATTTCCATTCCCATCCACAGAGCAGCTTTGCAGCGTTAGGTTTAACCCAACATACTCTAATATAGACAGTCCCTAAAGTATCATTATTCATGCTTGCAACAGCAAGGTTGAGGTTTTGATGCCTAAATGGGAAACATATGCTGAACACAACTGTCTGTAATACCATTTTTGAGAAATAAATGGCTAAATAACCATATCATATACCTCAGGATTGGAGTTGAGACCCTGTGCTATAGTAAGTAACCATGTTATTGCATTTACAGAGTTATTATCATCTTACCTGTTTTCCCTCCAGTGTGTAGAGCCGTTTGACTGCCCCGGAGTCCAGCTTGATGGCGTCTGTGATGTCGGTCAGCACCTGTTCGAAGGAGTGGGCCGTCTTCTTATTCAGCAGGATCCTCACTGCCTTCCTGGGCTTGACCCCGCTGCGGATGACTGTGACCAGCTTGGGCTTGATGAAGTCTCTGGTGCCGAGGCTGGCCTCGCTACGCTGCAGCTCGCCCTTTACCAGGGTGCTGAGGGAGGACAGGGAGCGGGACTGGCCTGCCTTGATGCCCACTGACCAGTTGGGGTTAACGTTCTTGGTGTAGTCCACCCGGCGGTAGGGCTCGTTAGAGGCACACACGTAGCTCTCACCTAAAGGGAGGAAGAGGGGAGAGCTACTTAGAATATAGGCTTCTTTTTTAAATACCTTTCATAAAAATCATGGAATCATCATTTCATAAAAAGGTACCATCAGATCCAGCAATTTAGTTATTGAAGCTACAGTAAATCAACTCCATCGCATTTTCCAGCTCTGAATGCCACCTTACAACTGTCAATGGATAACCATTAATTCCAGTTGACTAAATGAGTGATAATTAGCCACGTCTCGGAGAGTAACTCCAGTCGGCTCGACTGTGGATGACAAAGAGTTAAGGTTCCCCAGTGGAAACAAAAGCCACATTGAGACTGAGGCCAGCCAGTCAGTGTAACCCAGCCTTCTCTGTTTCTCTGCGAGCTCTCTCGGCCTGCCGCGTTGGACACTCTCCAAAGCTAAGTATTTTCCTTTTCCTCGCCGGGCATTCCATTGTAGCAGTTAGCGTGTGTGTGTGTGTGTGTGTGTGTGTGTGTGTGTGTGTGTGTGTGTGAGCGTTTCCCCTCAAGACCAGATTCATTTGACGACTCAAAAGGCTTTGCTGGTAAATGGAACCACAATAAGGGTAAGAGGAGGGTGGGTGATGGTGTTTGGAGGCTGTTTGTTGGAGGACAACATATGTAGGAATTTATTTTTTGCATTCTGGGCCACTGAGTCAAACTAGGAGAGGGAGACATTCCTAACCTCTAATCTTTTCATCATGGATTTTACGGTTTGTCACAGGACTAGTGAAACCACAGAATGGCATACTGTAGTAGCATGGAATATGCTATGCATGCAACTAAGTGAACCCATATTGCTGCCTTTGTTGTCCTTGCTCTGTCACGACAAAGCGCTATACTTGCGTATCTGGCCTTTTACCAGTTTAAGGTCAAGGCACCAATCGATGACAACATGACTGAACTGGGAAAGGTGAGAAAACATTGTTATTATATGTAAGAGATAGAAAGAGAGAGATGTTCAACGAAGGGTGATGCTAAATAATGCTAAATGAACTAAGAAAGGCGAGAAAACATTGTTATTGTGTGTAAGAGAGGGAGAGGGGAATCTGAAGGATCTGAAGGGGAACGAACAATGACTCAACAGAATCTATCCATCTAGAACCGTAAGGAAAGCTTATGGAAGCAAAGGTTAAGGTTTGAGTTTTGTTCCAGTCAACCCTGCTCTTGTTATGTGAGTAACCAAAACATCCTGTTCTCAGCAGTCAGTCATCCAGGAACAGAAACAGGAAGACAACAGTGAATGAGTCACCTAATGACAGTGGAGACAGTGCTTAAAGAAAGGTGTCATCCCTCAGGGAAAGGTGAACGGAATCATTTGCGAGAGTGGTGTGAAGACGATGGCTAACCCACCAGAATAGCTTGAGTACAATACCCAGCATTACTTTCAAGAGCCACGACTGAAAAAGATGAAGATCCTTTTGTCATAAGCTTACTACTACTACTACTTCCTGTAGTAACATTGTGTGCTGTCCATGGTGCTGAGATCAACCTAAACCAGGATTTTGGTTTATACCAAAATATCAATCTGTTATCTTCTCAACTACATCACAGTATTATCTACTGCCTCATGGTTCCTCTCATCTGCTTTAAGACAAAGAAAAAGGGACGGAAAGGAGGAGGAAGAGGACAGAAGGAAGAGAGAGACTTCTGAGACGGCGAGTCCCAAGACGCCTGGATTTATTCATCTACCAATTAACCAAAGGCTAATTAACGACGCTAGGCCACAGCTGGGGGACCCGAACAGATGAAAACGGTAACACCAGATCAGACGAGGAGCCATCATCAATTCAGATCAGAAAGCCTGGAGAAACAGAAGTGGCCTTCTGAAGGGGGCTCAGGGGTGACAGTGACGAGGGGATGAGATGAGGGGTCTCAGCACACACACACACACACACACACACACACACACACACACACACAGTATCATGGACCGTCGGTGACAGGAATACCCCAGGGGACGAGAGGGGGGTGTAAAGTGCGGCATCACCAGAGAGGTTAGGGGATCCTGGATGGGTGATACCCTTCAGTGGCCCTACAGCGGGGGCCTCACGTGGAGCACAACTGAGACCACAGCCCCTTAAACAGCTCCCTAACCAAACATCAGCTGGTCGCTATGGAGGAGAGGGGGCGGATCCATCAGTGTGTGTGCTGATCCGTCACTGAGCAAATACACACAGATGTCATCACTCAGTGGGGTAAGTGAGAGGTCATGGATTGAGAATGTGTTTGTCTGATGTAGTCCTTAACACTATGGTGACATCTAAACAAGCAATGTTTTCCCCTGAGTGAAGACTGATGTTGAATCAATCAGCTTATTACATACATTGGATCGTATCAAACGACAGGTGCATCATAATGCATTGAAAGTCCTCCTCAAATGGCATACAATAGGTGTAGCATAAGACCACTATCGTGGTTTGGCTTGGTTTGGATCCAATCCAATGCCTCACTGTCATTTCCATAAGCACACTACAGCAGAGACAGTGTGGTGGATGTCACAGTGTAATCCCATCCATCCAGCCATCGCCCAGGGATCACATGTGAATGAATTAATGAATGGGGCTTGATGGGGTTCACACAACAGGCTAGGCTGGGCCAGCAGTCCTCAATCAATGGGTCTGGGAGCGCGCACACACACACACACACACACACACACACACACACACACACACACACCCCCCTAATCCATTTGATGGCTGAGTACACAAAGACAAGATTCTGGTGTTTGGCCTCCAGCATCTCCAGCCAAAGGGCCTCGTTCACAGCCAGGCCAAGACGCTCCTCTGACGGATTGACTGCATTCCTCCTGTGTTTGACTGTCTCTGTGATAGCATAGCACCACGTCCATGAGACCTGACCCCTGGACAACAGCCGTGCCCTATTTCTCCACATCACAGCAGGGGGACGAGGGGACAGCCACTGAGAGGACAGCCACCGAGGGGACAGCCACTGAGAGGACAGCTGCAGCCCACTGACAAAACAAGTTACTGAGGAGGCAGAGTTCAGGGCTACGATAATTAGGACTCCTTCACACCATTATCCCGACCAATGGAGTCTCTACAGTAAGAGGGGACTTCTTGAGTGGAACCCAACCCGTGTACTGTTTATGGAAGGAGTTTGGAGTCCAGTCATTGTACAGTAGAAAGAATGGAATGGATAGAGAGGTTCCAAAATAAACTTGGCACCATATCAAATGTCCAATAGGATTGGCTTAAGAGCTCAAACTCTACTCCTATTATAAGCCTTTGGTAGAGTAATTGAAAAGGTAAAAACTATACAGAACTCTTCATTAGCCACTGTACCTACAGTATGAACTCACAGGCCACTGTACCTACTGCAGTATAAACCCAAATAACCTTAAGATGAGAACAACAACAAGTTTTCACAGCCAGAGAAAGTGAGTTGGCCCACTTTCCTGCCAAATCAGAGCAGAGAAAGTGTGATGCCTGCCTGGAGGATTCCAGATTCCACTCTGAAAGTTTACTTGGCAGAAAACAGGCATTACATCCAGAGGTGAGGCTGAAGTAATAGGACTGGCACCATCTTCTACACCACTCACTGTACCACAGCCGCACCCATTGTCCTTCCTGACAGTCCAACCAGAAGTGATGCAATGTGTCTCTCAGCCACGGGATTGGGCACTGACCTAAATCTACCACCCCATCCTCTCTGGGGACATGGGGGGAGGAACAAGTGGAACGAGTGCAGAGGCTTATATTTGGAAGGAGGAAGGAAAGATGTCAGCTGAGAATAAACAGGGGGATGAGAGAGGAGAGAGGGGCAGGTGAAAAGGACAGCACTGGAGTAAAACTAACGGGAGTCAGGAGATAAGCTATACAAAGGAAAAGGAAAGTCCCACACTCATCTCTCCTAGCTGTGGATTGATTTGAATATGACAGCGCTACCATGGGCTGGTGCAACAACCGTAACCTTTCATGCTAAGAGAGGATTGTAGAGAGGTCACAGATCAGACAGCAGACTGCAGGACTCAACACAAAGATTATTGTATTACCCAGGCACCACCGGCCACTGTCACTGCTGCAGCCTGCGACACAGAGAAGAGAGTTGCTCACACACAGACAGAACCACTGTGTAGCAGTGGAGGCTGGTGGGAGGAGCTATAGGAGGACAGGCTCATTGTAATGGCTGGAATGGAATTCATGGAACGGAGTCAAACATGTGGTTTTCATATGTTTGATATCGTTCCATTGAGTCCAGTCCAGCCATTACAATGAGCCTGTCCTCCTATAGCTCCTCCCACCAGCCCCCATTGCTGTGTAGGTCTATACATAGCAAATCTACCAAGTAGGGAGAGAGATCTACTGTAGAGTAAAGAAGGTAATGTTCACATTTCTCAACCTTTGCATACTCATTTTCTGGAATAATACTCACACACTTCAAACTTACTGAATTCATTTGACTTTAGATGTGTGGGGTCTAGCCAGGCCAATATACATGATGCTTTATTAAGCATTCCTGTGAAATGACTGAGCTAATAACTCATGTGGATATATAACAACGGTATGACCTGACCATGTTGTTCAGTTCTTTGAAGGTAGTTGTACATATCTTATTTGTACTATTAGTACCGTTGTAATAACAGCTTCCTCTATACCTCAATGTTGACATTTTCCATTCTCCCATCGACAGGGGGATGAGGGGGGTGTAGAGGGGGACACTTCCATGTTGTATGCCCAGAGGGTGAAAAATCACTCTAAGGACCATTTTAACAGCCAATGAAGCACAGAACACTGGCCAGAGCTCGCACTAACACACACACTGCTCTAAGATCAATGGAGGATCGATGTACATTAATGCAAACTGTGCTGCCTAGTACTGCTATAGCGGGTCTGTCATCTATGTGGTTCTCACACTCACACACACATACAGGTTTTGGAGAGGTGCGGGGGGGGGGGGGGGGGGGGGGGGGGGGGGGGGTTGTTAAGTGGGTTAAGTGCCTTGCTCAAGGGCACCATGGCAGGCAGTTGCATCTAGGATTTGATACCAGCAATCCTCCGGTTGCCAGCTCACTTCACAACAGATTTTTCCTGTTGGACCCGGGATTTGAACTGGCAACCCTCTGGTTGCTGGCTCGCCTCTCTAACCAATGAACCTAAATGTAGTATAATGAGGCTATAATGTAATATAATGAGATTATAATGTAGTATAATGAGGCTATAATGTAGTTTAATAATGCTATAATGTAGTATAATGAGGCTATAATGTAGTATAATGAGGCTATAATGTAGTATGAGGCTATTAATAATTGCTTTCTTATACAACATAATAGCCTCATTATACCACTTTATAACCTCATTATACTACATTATAGCCTCATTATACTACATTATAACCTTATTATACTACATTATTGCCTTATTATACTACATTATATCATATCATGTAGTATAATAGGCTATAATGTAGTATAATGAGGCTATAATGTAGTATAATAGGCTATAATGTAGTATAATAAGCCTATAATGCAGTATTAGCTAGTATTCTTCCCAAGGGGAAAGCTGATAGCAGAATACACCTGCATATTTATGAACAAGGAGTCAATGTCAAACAGCTGGGGGAACTCTGATGACAAGCAGGACGCCAAATGGTTTAGGTGAGGGTTTGCTGAAACCTGAGAGATACGAGTCTGTCTGGTCAAATCTAATAATGAGTACTTTGGATCAATCAGCTCATTCATCAATATGCGCGAGTATTGATCTCTACATGATTTATTATGTCATTTGTAGGACTGGGCTGTGTGTGTGGGGAGGGGGCCGGGGGTGACTGTGTGTCCTTACCCTCCACTAACTCGTCCAGGCTGCTGATCTTCTTGCTGCCGTCCACGGTGTAGATGCTCCGGACACCTTGTGGCAGGTTGACGTTGTCCGAGAGAGACCGGGTAAGCTCCATAAGCAGGGCGTCTAAGGACCTAAAACGATCGTTGGACACGGCATACACCAAACCCTTGAAGTATTTGTCACCATTTCGGTAGAACCGCACTTTTTTGGCTTTCTTCTCCGAGGTGAGCGACTGGAGCGTGCGCGTTCGGTAAAAGCTACAGTGCGCGCTGTGCGCCGGGCTGGGCACGAGACCGTTGCCTCTGGAGCCGGACTGGGATCCCGAGCCGTTAGCCCGTGATGAACGGTGCGTTTTGTCCCGTTCCTCAAAGTGTTCCCATTCAATACTTCTGCTGAGCGACATGTTCGATCTGTTTATGTTTTGATCTATCCACAGAAGAAAACAATAGCAAATGGCTCCTACAGGCAAGCCCTATTGTCCAGCGCAATCCCAATGACAGCTGTCAAACAACGCTTTGGCAATCACTGATACAGTAATCGAGAGGACAGTGCACGTGTAGCCTAGTTTCTCATTGCGCAGTCAAGATACAATGTTGCAATTTTTGGGGATACAGTCGGCTATCAATATAGGGGTACAGTAGCCTGAGTAACGGTTACAATCTTACCTTGTCAATAAGGCTGCACAATAAACTCTCGGTTATTGAAATACCAAAGGCTAAACGAAAATGATTGTTCCAAAACCACAATTCAGATGTCCACAAAAATTCACCGGCACATTTAAATTAATACCAGAGAGCCCAGACTTGATTGACTGTCGACTGTAGCAACCGCTAGTTTACCAATGAACTGAGCCGCACAGGAAAACACACGATTCCAAGCTATATTAATGTATCCGGAGGAGAACACAAAAGGGAAAAACGAATTCCATTTAGCACAAATACATTGCATGTAAAACCGTTGTCCAAAATCCACAGAATCTAACAAAACCGCATGCTTGCTACAGAAACCGCAAGCCTCCTCCTCTTCTCACATCCTTTCTCTGACTAGCGAACGGTTCAACACTGTTGCAGGAGAGGCCGTCCGAGACCTGTCATCCAATTCAACAAGGAGGGAGGGAATGCTACTTCCCCTCAGGGTCCTAACGCTAGTTTCGATACAATTGTTCAGCAAGTGATGTATTTTCTGAAAGATGCAATTTGGCCCCCAAATTGGAACTTATTTGTTATGTCTCATTATTTCTGATGTGCCATTTAGGTATTTATTAGGCAATACTATTCCCTCGAAAAGCTAAAAGAAAAAGTATAACCACAAATAGGTGCTAATGGCCTTAAAAAATCCAGCCATTCTTGTGGGTTTGAAAGTTAAGAAGTGGCTTATGCCTTCATCAGGGTGTCTGACACGGAGTGAGACACCCTGATTAAGTATTTTTTAGTATAGTATTTTATTAGGATCCCTATTAGCTGTTGCTGAAGCAGCAGCTAGTCTTCCTGGGGTCCACACAAAACAATACAGAACACGAATAGACAAGAACAGCTCAAGGACTGAACTACACAAATAAGTGTAAGCCGATGCGCCTCGTTGGTGTATTTTAATGATGTCTTAGCCCACGCATTAAAGGCGTATTAACTTTCAAACCAACACGAGTGCTTGGATTTTGATATGTAATTTAGCACCTATTTATGGTTATAATTCATCCTTTAGCTTTTCAATTACTATTACCCTCCATGAGCACCTGTGGTTGTTTTGGAATACCTGAAGCACTCCTACTTATTTTTCTTCAAGAATACTATTCCCTCATTGGCATAAGTCAGTGCTCTTTGAAGGTTAAAGACTCAAGCAATACATTGGACATAACACATCTCATCTACACTGTGAGTGTGTGTCCACTGTCCAGTCACCAGAGTGCTGCTAAGGTCATAGGCTTACAGTGGCCAGTGGATTACACAGCGAGAGTGATGCCACTTTCTCTCTGCCAGCCTAGCGGGTGCCTACCTACCTGCGTCATCATCACCTGGCACAGCACCACAGGACGGGCTCAGACCTAGGTCCCATGGTGCCACGGCAACCAATCCTTGAACCAGGAAGTATCCAGGCAGTTAATAACATCAATAGAGAAACATTAATATTGAATAATATCGCTCATTATGGTAATATAATATCCAAAAGTGATTTACAGTCATGCGTGCATACATCTTTACGTATGGGTGGTCCCAGGAATCAAACCGACAATCCTAGCTTGCAAGCGCCATGCTCTACCAACTGAGCCATACAGGACCTTTGAAACCTATTGTGCCAAAGGGGACATGAAGCCCTAAGAACAACTGAATCTTTGTAGCAAACAACAGGAGCAACTGAGGACATGGATCAGGGTGTGACACACAGGGATCCCACTGTCTCTTCATATCCCCCATGTGACAATGCCTGGACGTATGGAGGTGAAGAACAAATTACAACCAGTGTGGTGGAACTCAGTTTACCTTCTCCTTAAAGATCCATCAACCGAGACACACAAGGAGCGCTCCAGAAAACAAGCAAAGCAGCATGGACTGATGCATTGTTGGTAATTCCTCTTTATGACATGAAAGGGAGATGAGGAAACAAGGCAGGAAACAAACAGGAAGTCACTATTCCTCAGGAGAGAGGATATCCTGCACACAATGACAGAGCAGAAAACCCCCCTGAATGATGAGAATGAGAATCCCTTGTTCAAAAATGAAATAGTGCAAATGGAGGGATAACTATCAGGAGGAAGGTAGACAGTAGAACTCCCTGAAATGATCTGTCTGTCTGGGTAATCGGCTAAATGTGTTATATAAAAGGGTTTTCATTCTGTTTTAGGAGGATTTTGTTTCCACTTAAAGACTTTCCCACAAAAACCTCTAAGGACATTTTAATCAGCTATGGGGGAAGAAATGCATGCAGTAGAAATTATGAAGGTGACATGACCTGGGGTGACTTGTGACCTGGGGTGACTTGTTTACGGTTGCTTGATATCTCATCAAAACAACTAGTAAACAACTATTTTATAGCAGTATAAAACTCTTTATACATGTGATTCACAGCGTTGTACAGTCAATAACGTCATACTTAATCATGCTTCTACAAGATAAATTACGTTTTCAGACTGGAGCTCAAGTTGTCATGCAGTTATTAAGTTTCCATTTCATTAGTTCTTCTCAACCACATGGAGGAGCAGATACAGGTGTATGATCTTAATTTGAGCCAGTTTGCTACAGCAGGAAAATAATCCTGAAGCAACAGGAAATGTGAATTATTATGTGGATTATAATTAATAGACACTTTTGTAGGGGTAGATACATTTTTCGTTAGGGCTAATCAAGTCAGACATTTTAAACCTTGAATGCACAACAAGTTTGCATTTCCTGCTGTGCAGGAACAGAAGAGGGATCAAATTAAGATCCTACATCTGTAGGAGGCATCTGGAGATTACAATTCAATTTCTTTCTAAGCTGACAGGCTGGTGATGGGTGTGTGTATGTTTGTGAGTGTGTACGCACACACGTGTGTGTGCATGTTTGTGTGCACAAGCACGTATGCTAATTTGGAGCCAGACATCAGGTGCTGCAGCACTTAAACAGTGTGATTTAAAATGGGGTGGGAGTGGTTGTAGGTCAGAGGTCAAGGGAGTGAGGAAAGGGGAGGAGTTGACCAGCTCAGATGTGACTGAGGGCTGTGACTAGTTAACACAGCCACAAAGTCCTAAACTCCGCCCATTTCTACAAATTTTCTTCTCAAAATCTGATTTTAAACCTAACCTTTTTATTTTATTTATTTTTTATTTCACCTTTATTTAACCAGGTAAGCCAGTTGAGAACAGGTTCTCATTTACAACTGCGACCTGGCCAAGATAAAGCAAAGTAGTGCAATAAAAACAACACAGAGTTACATATGGGGTAAAAAAAACATAAAGTCAGAAATACAACAGAAAATATATATACAGTGTGTGCAAATGTAGCAAGTTATGGAGGTAAGGCAATAAATAGGCTATAGTGCAGAATAATTACAATAGTATTAACACTGGAATGCTAGATGTGCAAGAGATTATGTGCAAATAGAGATACTGGGGTGCAAAAGAGCAAAATAAATAACAATATAGCCTTAACCTTAACCACACTGCTAACCGTATGCTTAGTCCTAACCTTAAATTAAGACCAAAAAGCAAATTTTTGTTTTCATGAATTTACTAGTGGTAACTAGTGACAACCGGAGTCTCTTTGAACCATTTTATGAACCCTAAGTGCATTAGTGGCTTCAGTAAACAATGTAATTGCAGGTCTATGTAACAAGCAGGAATGTAGATGGTTGATATAATATAATCATTTGACTAACTCCCAGATAGTTCATCCATGTTGTTCTCTCTTCAAAACCCTGTCTTAACAGAGCTACTCTGTGTCCCTCTCACCCTACAAACTATTGGGTAAAACCCTGCATCAGGCGTACAGCTGCAGCGCTGGAGGTCATTTGGTCCATGGCCACACAGTTTAACCCTCTGAAGGGTATTCTCCATAGCATGTGTGAATCTGGCATGCATGAGGTTCCATATTGACTCAATTATGATTACATCTGAATCAGCGTGGTCATCACAAGGTCTTGAAGTTAACGTTGTTTGCCATGCAGTCAAATGTTGTAACAGATGTGGTGATGGGACCCACGTGCATCTTATTGACTAATTACTGTTGGTTTAGCAAGAGCGGCTCTGCCACATTAATTATAGGTTTTAGTGGTGCCGTCTAGTGGCCAGATTGAGATATTGCATGTGTTGTTGTTGCTGAATTGACTTCACTTGAAGTTGGTTGACACAATGTTGCATTTTAAACTTTTATAACATGTATTTCTGGATGATAATCTGAAATGTAACAATGAATGTATACAATAATGCAGGTACATTGAACATAGATATATATATATATTTTTAAATGAGTTACTTTAGATATTACTGCACTGTCGGAGCTAGAAGCACAAGCATTTCGCTACAGCCAAAATAGCATCTGCTAAACACGTGTATGCGACAAATAAAATTTGTAATTAAAATTAATAATTCAAAACATCCTATGGTATCCTATAAAAATAATATTCATTCAAACAATGTCAGTGGTACTTGGAAGATATTCTAGGTCAGGGCTCTCCAACCCTGTTCCTGGAGAGCGACCCTCCACCCCAGTTGCAGTGGTGTAAAGTATTTAAGTAAAAATATTTGAAAGTACTACGTAAGTAGTTTTTTGTGGTATCTGTACTTTACTTTACTATTGATATTTTTGACAACTTATATTTCACTACATTTCTAAAGAAAATAATGTACTTTTTACTCCATACATTTACTCTGACACCCAAAAGTACTCGTTACATTTTGAATGCTTTGAAGGACAGGACAGGACATTATTGTCCAATTCATGCACTTATCAAGAGAACATTCCTGGTCTGATCTGGCGGACTCACTAAACACAAATGCTTTGTTTGTCTGAGTGTTGGTGTGCCTCTGGCTATGGTTTGCTTAATATAAGGAATTGTAAATTATTTATACTTGTAGTTTTATTTTTGATACTTAAGCATATTTTAGCAATTACATTGACTTTTGATACTTAAGTATATTTAAAACCAAATATTTACAGACTTTTACTCAAGAAGTAGTATTTTAATGGGTGACTTTCACTTGAATTATTTGCTATATCTTTACTTTCACTCAAGTTTGACATTTGGGTACTTTTTTCACCACTGCTCAACTGTAACTAACCTGATTCATTTTATCAACCAGCTAATTATTAGAATCAGGTGCGCTTGATTAGGGTTGGAGCAAAAACCTACAGGACGGTAGCTCTACAGGAATGGGGTTGGAGAGGCCTGATCTTTATGGGCCTAATACTGTACGATTCCCCAGCACGTTATCCCCCCCCCCTGTACTACCCAAAATACAAGCACACTTCAGAGCATTAACCACCTACATGACCAAAACCTTGTGTAGTATGTCCCCACACAATGTAGGCCAGTGGCCTGGTTAGACAGTTGAAATCGGTCTCTCTCTCTCTATCACACGCACACACTCTTTATTTATATTTCTCTCTCTCTCTCCTTTCACTATCTAAGCTAATTTAATTATAGCGGGTCTCCTCAGGTTCGGGCATCTGTGAGGGGACCGTGTTTCCCATGACCCACTTCTCTCACATTCCATTAGATGCAGGAGGGTTGGCGTCGCCGCGAGGTCAGCCGGTGTAGTCCAGTTCCTCAGCAGTTTGGAAAGAGAGAGACATTCCTGAGACTTCTTAGGCTGACAACAGAGAGAGAGAGAGAGAGAGAGAATCTGGCATAGGATTTAAAAAGGTAACATTGCAACCAGACATTGTGGGTCGGAAAAATGAATGGCCAAAGTATCATTACAATACTATACAATTGTATAATATTTGGTTTTCTGTTGTGAAAATGTCTGAGGTTACCAAAATGAACATAGAGACAATTTCCAACTTTGACCACAAGATGGAGCTCCAATATCTTCAATATTCAATCTTCAAACCAAGCTGTATTGCATGTCCTTTTCATGAATGTCTGAACTCTAAAACTCACCATCAGATTTGTATGAAACATCTCAATAAAACATCAGACACCTTATCTGAAACAGAGGAGGTAGAGTATGTGATTACACATGGGATATGATGACATTAAAACAGGCAGTGGGAGTGAATGAGCTGACCGGATAGAGGTGCTGATTCACCCACACCATGTTATATGTTTGATATTCACAGTGAAACCGTCCATGGATGCAACTGCTGCTGCAATGCTAAGATCTGGCACTGTATATTCTCATGAGAGGAGTCATCATGATACGAACACTTTAGATACGCATTAGATTATAGTCGACTCATTTACAGGGTTGTTCCTGACCAGAGTTTTTGTTCTAGTCATGTGAAATGTTCATGAAAAACATCAGGCTATAGTTATTAAGGTTACAACTAAAATAATGTCCAGGTTAGATTGAGTGTTCAGGAATAACTCCTAGAAATGTAAAGGTGCTATAGAGGGGCAAAAGGGAAGACCAGGGCCTAGATATACTGTGTGGTTTTTTCCTCATTGCTTCCCCCATAGCACCGCTCCTTGACATAAACCCATAACCCCATGCCACATGACAAACAGCCCCGGATCAATGCTAGCATGTAGTCGTTGTAGCTGATGGATAGTTGCATGCATCTTATCCCCCTCGGTTAGCCCAGACCTCCAGTGATTTCTCCAGGGATAACCAACACAGTTAACCCAGGGATGAGACACTTTGCCTGGGATGAGTGGGATGAGCCAGGACCCAGGCTGGGGCTTCGTTTGACAAGTGTCAGCCTCGATTAGTCTGTCGTGAATGAAATTATGTCAACCTCCCCCTTCGGTAACAAATACCCGGCTTGACAGATTCATGATGACGTTAATGGACTAATATTTCCCCCCGGCTGCATGCTAGGACTGGAGTATGTTATTTATCAAATGGTATTCATTTAGTGATATGGAAAGTCCTCCATGAGAGGAGAGTATCATGATGTGTGATCCATTGACACATTTCAAAGGTCAAATCAAAGGTCAAATAGGGGATGCTATATTTGTGCTGTTTCAATGCATGGACAGTCGTGGTCAAAAGTTATGAGAATGACAGTATTGGTCTTCACAAAGTTTGCTGCTTCAGTATTTTTAGATATTTTTGTCAGATGTTACTATGGTATACTGAAGTATAATTATAAGTGTCAAAGGCTTTTATTGACAATTACATTAAGTTTATGTTAGTCAATATTTGAGGTGTTGACCCTTCTTTTTCAAGACCTCTGCAATCCGCCCTGGCATGCTGTCAAATAACTTCTGGGCCACATCCTGACTGATGGCGGCCCATTCTTGCATAATCAATGCTTGGAGTTTGTCAGAATTTGTGGGTTTTTGTTTGTCCACCCGCCTCTTGAGGATTGACCACAAGTTCTCAATGGGATTAAGGTCTGGGGAGTTTCCTGGCCATGGACCCAACATTTCAATGTTTTGTTCCCCGAGCCACTTAGTTATCACTTTTGCCTTATGGCAAGGTGCTCCATCATGCTGGAAAAGGCATTGTTCGTCACCAAACTGTTCTTGGATGGTTGGGAGAAGTTGCTCTCGGAGGATGTGTTGGTACCATTCTTTATTCATGGCTGTGTTCTTAGGCAAAATTGTGAGTGAGCCCAGTCCCTTGGCTGAGAAGCAACCCCACACATGAATGGTCTCAGGATGCTTTACTGTTGGCATGACACAGGACTGCCCCAAACAATCGGAAAGGGGATTCATCAGAGAAAATGACTTTACCCCAGTCCTCAGCAGTTCAATCCCTGTACCTTTTGCACAATATCAGTCTGTCCCTGATGTTTTTCCTGGAGAGAAGTGGCTTCCTTGCTGCCCTTCTTGACACCAGGCCATCCTCCAAAAGTCTTCGCCTCACTGTGCGTGCAGATGCACTCACACCTGCCTGCTGCCATTTCTGAGCAAGCTCTGCACTGGTGGTGCCCCGATCCCGCAGCTGAATCAACTTTAGGAGACGGTCCTGGCGCTTGCTGGACTGTCTTGGGCGCCCTGAAGCCTTCTTCACAACAATTGAACCTCTCTCCTTGAAGTTCTTGATGATCTGATAAATGGTTGATTTAGGTGCAATCTTACTAGCACCAATATCCTTGCCTGTGAAGCCCTTTTTGTGCAAAGCAATGATGATGGCACGTGTTTCCTTGCAGGTAACCATGGTTAACAGAGGAAGAACAATGATTTCAAGCACCACCCTCCTTTTCAAGCTTCCAGTCTGTTATTCTAACTCAATCAGCATGACAGAGTGATCTCCAGCCTTGTCCTCGTCAACACTCTCACCTGTGTTAATGAGAGATTCACTGACATGATTTCAGCTGGTCCTTTTGTGGCAGGGCTGAAATGCAGTGGAAAAGTTTATTTGGGATTAAGTTCATTTTCATGGCAAAGAGGGACTTTGCAATTAATTGCAATTCATCTGATCAGTCTTCATAACATTCTGGAGTATATGCAAATTGCCATCATAAAAACTGAGGCAGCAGACTTTGTGAAAATGAATATTTGTGTAATTCTCAAAACGTTTGACCACGACTGTACAAGTGGGTAACCTGTACGTGTGTGAGGTGTGACATGGAAATGTGTTTTTGCATATCCCAACTCCCCCTGAGACACCCTTGGAGAGTGGGGCCATGGCCAGGGATCAGCCATTATTGACAGGGACCCTGGAGAAATTAGGGTTAAGTGCCTTGCTCAAGGGCAGATATACATATTTTTCACCATGTCGGCTCAGGGATTCAAACTAGCAATCTTTTGGTTACTGGCCCAATACTCTAACCGCTAGGTTACATTCGTGGGGGTGGTCTGGGAATGGAAACAGGGATAGGGTGTGTGTGGGTGGGTGGGCGGTTAAGCAAATATCCCTCAAGGTCAGAATTTTAGGGAGGGTTAGTTGCTCTAATGCATGGCTGTAGACACCATAGGAGTCAACAGCCATGTATCAGGGAAAGAGGGTTAGCTGAACCTAAATCTGTGCCTGTTGGAGGGCAACTTCCTGCTTGAACAGCTGATATTGCGCTAGAGCACAGATAGACCTCGCTGTGGAGCTACAGTCCAGAACCAGACAAATAGATGTTCAATAGATGGCACTGTTACCCAGGCTCATTGCTCTCCCTTCCTCCCTCCCTCTCTCTTTCCCACCCACCCACCCTCCTTCCTTCCCTCCCGTCTCTCTCCCTCCATCCCTCCCCAGAACTACTCCAATCTGGCTGAGGTGAGTTAGGTTCAGGGAAATGAAAACTTTTCGAACCACTCCAGTATGATTCTCCTCACACAACCCAAACCATCCGTGGCTTAGACAGCTACCGGGGTTGCCCCGAGCAACGCACAAAAATAATACATTTAGTAGGCCATATTTCTCAACAAATTAACACATTCAGAAATTATTGGCATGGGTTTAGAAATACATTTTTAATTTGAAGACATTTCCTCGGTGAGAAAACTGATCCGTTCCAAATTGGAGTCGGGCGCTAAAACGGGATTAGTGACATAGATCGTTCCACCCGGTGCCTGAGACAATAGTTGCTGTGGTTGCTAGGAAACCCGTCCCTACCGTCTTTACCAGGAGGCTTACCACCTAGCCGAGCCGTGTGCCCATGCTAGATAGATCATTCTTTCCTCATGATAGATAGAGGAGAAATGTAACCAGGCTACAGAACACAACCTCACAGATGTTTAGGTTGCATATGAAATGGCACCATAATCCCTATAAATACACTACTTTTGACCCTCAGTCAAAAGGGTCAA
>NW_028167181.1:2945862-3020856 GCF_964263955.1 Coregonus lavaretus
AAAAATGTTTTGACTACCGCCAATAAGTCGGCGAGGCAGAGCGCAGTGTTTTACTGTGATTAAATCCCCCGGGCCTGTTTGCAGTAAACTGCGTGCTCTCTCTCTCTGTCGCTCTCAACATTGCTCTCTCTCTCCTCTCTCCTCTCTCACTGCGTTGCTCTCTCTCTCTCTCTCACTCCCTCTCTTTCTCTCTCTGTTACTCCCTCTAACTCTATATTTTGGCTCTCTCACTCCATCTCTTCCCCCTCACAAACTCTCCCTCTCTTTCTCACAAACTCTTATCCTCTCTCTCTCGTCTCTCTCTTCTCTCTCTCTCTCTCTCTCTCTCTCTCTCTCTCTCTCTCTCTCTCTCTCTCTCTCTTCTCTCTCTCCTCCTCTCATCTCTCTCTCTCTCTCATCTCTCTCTCTCTCTCTCTCTTCTCACTCTCTCTCTCTCTCTCTCTCTCTCTCTCTCTCGTCTCATCTCTCTCTCTCTCTCTCTCTCTCTCTCTCTCTTCTCTCTCTCTCTCTCTCTCTCTCTTCCTCTCATCTCTCTCTCTCTCTCTCTCTCTCTCTCTCTCTCTCTCTCTCTCTCTCTCTCTCTCTCTCATCTCTCTCCTCTCTCTCTCTCTCTCTCTCTCTCTCTCTCCTCTCATCTCTCTCTCTCTCTTCTCTCTCTCTCTCTCTCTCTCAGTGTGACCCAGACTCAGGGCTCAGGGAGAGAGGTTAGTGAGGACAAGCCTGATAATCCTGTTAAACATGATGCTTTAGACAGTCATTACTGGACTGGATTCAAATAAAACTGACTGAATATAGATTTTACACAGTTTTACTGGATAAGAGTGTCCCTAGATTAGAATAACCTAGTATTATACAAATGTTTGGTTTGAGCAATATAATCTCGAAAATGTGTATACATGTAACCAATTAAATAATGAATTAAAGTTTTGCCGTAGGCCTACATTGTTTGAAATAAATCATTTTTGACAACCCATTTGTCAGTTTGCTGATTGTCTAGATGAATCTGCACTAAAATATATGACTCATTGCTATAGGCAACGTGCACAAATGATGTAATCTTACACAACCTTGTTTGAATAATAGTCCAATTGGCCCTGCGTTCTCTTCGTTGACAGTTTACAGTCGACGGGAAGAGTCCGGTAACAGTATCACATCACAAAAAAGTTTCAATGATATAGCTCTGACCTCCATCAGATGCCATGGTAATATGACATTGAAACTCTTCCCCCTCCTCGGTGCTGCATTCACACCATGCTACTGAGTCTTCATAGCCCACATTTGTCCTTCTGATGATGACTGATCGTTAAACCAAATGCCCTAATTGTTTAATTAGGTTGGTCAAAGGAGAAGTGACAGCTGCAGGGTGATTCATGTTGTTGTTGCGTTTCCTGCTGCAGTAATGGCCCGTCAGCGGGCGGTGGCGGGCAGGCAGGCGGAGGGGTGGCGAGGAGTGATGCGGCCTTTAGCAGGAGAGCTGGCATCTGTCACTCGTGTCAGGGTAATGGGGGAGCGAAAGGCTGCCAGAAAAAGTCCACTGCCAGGTGGAGCTGGGTGGTTGCCTTTCTTTCTTTATTTCTGCACTGGGCTTAAACGTTCTCTCTCTCTGTTTCTCATTCCTAACTCACTTGTTAGAGTCACAGTGTGTATGAGTTTAGAAGAAAGGGAAAACAAACAAATGTGAGGTAGTCTGTTTTAAAGTGTCCAGTATCCGCTCTGTACTACTAACAATTCTCTCATTGGGAGATTCTCAATTGGGAAAAGTCCATCCTCGACTCCTCCATCCTCCGATAAGCGGTCAAGGAGAGTGTCAATTCTTTAGTAGGCGAACTAAGGAGTATCCTCCCCTCCTGGATTACCTCCTTCGGCAGAGGATGCACAAGTGTATCCAACCAGCGGCTATCCCAGAAGACTTTTGAAACCCCTGTGGTTCTCTCGGAGGAGAAAAGCACATATTTAAAACAATATGCTACGTATCCTTTTATCTATAAAATGTCTAGCACAATTACATTTGTTTTTACAACTTTACACATTTATTTTGTTATTCCCTGTAAACGTCATTTGCACGATGATGCGCTAGTGATGAAGAATAGTCTCATTTCATACAAGCACCATGTTTCCATGTTTTCACTCCTCCCCACCTCTCCTCATTTATCTTTGACCTTTTTCAAAAGGAAAATGTCCTGTTGTCCTCGGTTGGCTGGCAGCCATCTTTTGTTTCCGCCCAGTCTTTGTCAGCCCAGACATTGGGAAGTCAGTCAGTCACGTGCCTTTTCTCAGAGTGTGTAGTTTGTGTTATGCCTTGTTGAAGTTAAAGGTCCAATGCAGCTGTTTTAATCTCAATATCAAATCATTTCAGGGTAACAATTAAGTACCTTACTGTGATTGTTTTTAATTAAAATTAGAAAAAAAAAGCAAAAATAGCTTCTTAGTAAAGAGCAATTTCTCAACCAAGAATTTTACTACGACTCTGGGAGTGGTCTGAGAGGGGAGGGACAAACTGAAAACGAGTGTATTATTGGCAGAGAGGTTTGGAACTCTTTCTTGTTGGTCTATTAACTAATTTACCTTCTGTTGATGTCACCGGACAAGCCAAAGCTCCATCCCACCAAAACAGGCTGAAATTCCAGGCGGTCTTTTCAAACAGCTCTACACTAACAGGGGATTATCATAATTTTCACAATTTCACAGTATTATTCTAACCTCATAGTGTGGAACTATATATAAAACACAGGAAAATACAGTGGGGAAAAAAGTATTTAGTCAGCCACCAATTGTGCAAGTTCTCCCACTTAAAAAGATGAGAGAGGGCTAGGTACACGTCAACTATGACAGACAAATTGAGAATTTTTTCTCCAGAAAATCACATTGTAGGATTTTTAATGAATTTATTTGCAAATTATGGTGGAAAATAAGTATTTGGTCACCTACAAACAAGCAAGATTTCTGGCTCTCACAGACCTGTAACTTCTTCTTTAAGAGGCTCCTCTGTCCACCACTCGTTACCTGTATTAATGGCACCTGTTTGAACTTGTTATCAGTATAAAAGACACCTGTCCACAACCTCAAACAGTCACACTCAAAACTCCACTATGGCCAAGACCAAAGAGCTGTCAAAGGACACCAGAAACAAAATTGTAGACCTGCACCAGGCTGGGAAGACTGAATCTGCAATAGGTAAGCAGCTTGGATTGAAGAAATCAACTGTGGGAGCAATTATTAGGAAATGGAAGACATACAAGACCACTGATAATCTCCCTCGATCTGGGGCTCCACGCAAGATCTCACCCCGTGGGTTCAAAATGATCACAAGAACGGTGAGCAAAAATCCCAGAACCACACGGGGGGACCTAGTGAATGACCTGCAGAGAGCTGGGACCAAAGTAACAAAGCCTACCATCAGTAACACACTACGCCGCCAGGGACTCAAATCCTGCAGTGCCAGACATGTCCCCCTGCTTAAGCCAGTACATGTCCAGGCCCATCTGAAGAGTGCATTTGGATGATCCAGAAGAGGATTGGGAGAATGTCATATGGTCAGATGAAACCAAAATATAACTTTTTGGTAAAAACTCAACTCGTCGTGTTTGGAGGACAAAGAATGCTGAGTTGCATCCAAAGAACACCATACCTACTGTGAAGGATGGGGGTGGAAACATCATGCTTTGGGGCTGTTTTTCTGCAAAGGGACCAGGACGACTGATCCGTGTAAAGGAAAGAATGAATGGGGCCATGTATCGTGAGATTTTGAGTGAAAACCTCCTTCCATCAGCAAGGGCATTGAAGATGAAACGTGGCTGGGTCTTTCAGCATGACAATGATCCCAAACACACCGCCCGGGCAACGAAGGAGTGGCTTCGTAAGAAGCATTTCAAGGTCCTGGAGTGGCCTAGCCAGTCTCCAGATCTCAACCCCATAGAAAATCTTTGGAGGGAGTTGAAAGTCTGTGTTTCCTTGTTTTGTGGTGACATCCATTAGTGTGATGTTCCGAGCCCATCCTAAGGGGGAAGGGGAACGAAGCCAGCAGAGAGAGAAGACCCCTAAAAGGATTTCACTATCTGCCAATAGACTTTCCTCACTGGCAGCTGCGTCGCCCACAACAGCTAGGCTACACTAGAATCACATCACCTTTGGGCTGAAATTGTTGATGCTTGGAAGGATTTATGCGCCAGCTTTCTCTGATGCTCACTATAAAATGTGACCTGATTAAACGCCTCAAGTCTCTCTCTCTCTCTCTCTCTCTCTCCCTCTCTATCTACCTCCCTCCCTCTCTTTCTCACACCTCTCTCTCTCTCTTCTCTCTTCTCCGTCTCTCTCTTTTTCTTCCTTCTCTCTCTCTCTCTCTCTCTCTCTCTGTCTCTTTCTCTCTCTATCATACACTAACACGCTTAATCTTTTACAAGTCTGTAGATTGGGACAGGTGGTCTTTACATAATTGACCACATTGCTGTGTGGGCTCTTGTCCCTCCCCTCCCTTGGCGTGTGGGGCGGCTATGCCAGCTAAAACTCAGCCATGCTGCTTCCATCGAACACCTCAGCTGAACCCTTCATACCGTGTCTAGAGCTAAGAGGAATCTTGCACAATCTCACAGACAAACTTTTGGGTAGCTGCATATTGCATTATGATTCAGGTATAATGCATTGCAAGACTTGTCATAAGAATGTTATGACACCCTTTTAATGGATTATGATGAAATTCAGAAAAGCCCAAACTTGTGTGGTACTAATACTATGAAATGTTCTTGACGGAGGAATGAAATATCAAATAACATTGGCTCTGGTCCAAACAAACTTCCATCTGTAATTTATTACCCTGGTAATGGGTTTATCAGGTAGTACGTTGGGTTGGGTTGAGTTGGGTTTTGTCACACAACACAATGCCACAGATGTCTCAAGTTTTGAGGGAGCTTGCAATTGGCATGCTGACTGCAGGAATGTCCAGCAGAGCTGTTGACAGAGAATTGAATGTTCATTTCTCTACCATAAGCCGCCTCCAAACTCGTTTTAGAGAATTTGGCAGTATGTCCAACCGGCCTCACAACCGCAGACCATGTGTAACCACGCCAGCCCAGGACCTCCCCATCCGGCTTCTTCACCTGCGGGATCGTCTGAGACCAGCCACCCAGATAGCTGATGGTTTGTAGAACCGAAGAATCTCTGCTCAAACTGTCAGAAACCGTCTCAGGGAAGCTCATCTGCGTGCTCGTCGTCCTCACCTGGGTCTTGACCTGACTGCAGTTCGGCATCGTAACCAACTTCAGTGGTCATATGCTCACCTTCGATAGCCACTGGCACACTGGAGAAATGTGCTCTTAACGGATTAATCCTGGTTTCAACTGTAAAGGGCAGATGTCAGACAGCGTGTATGGCGTCGTGTGAGCAAGCGGTTTGTTGATGTTAACGTTGTGAACAGAGTGCCCCATGGTGGCATGGGCAGGCATAAGCTACGGACAACGAACACAAGTGCATTATATCGATGGCAATTTGAATGCACAAAGATACTGTGACGAGATCCTGAGGCCCATTGTCGTGCCATTCATCCGCTGCCATCACCTCATGTTTCAGCATGATAATGCACGGCCCCATGTCACAAGGATCTGTACACGATTCCTGGAAGCTGAAAATGTCCCAGTTCTTCCATGGCCTGCGTACTGACCAAACATGTCATCCATTGAGCATGTTTGGGATGCTCTGGATCGATGTATACGACAGCGTGTTCCTGTTAACGCTAATATCCAACAACTTCGCACAGCCATTGAAGAGGAGTGGGACAACATTCCACAGGCCACAATCACAGCCTGATCAACTCTATGCGAAGGAGATGTGTTGCGCTGCATGAAGCAAATGGTGGTCATACCAGATACTGACTGATCCACAGCCCTATTTTTATTTTGTATATTTTACCTTTAATTTTTGTGATATCCAATTGCGATCCAATTACGATCTTGTCTCATTGCTGCAACTCCCCAACGGGTTCGGGAGAGGCGAAGATCGAGTCATGCGTCCTCCGAAACATGAACCGCCTAACCTCGCTTCTTAATACCCGCCCGCTTAACCCGGAAGCCAGCCACACCAATGTGTCGGAGGAAACACCGTTCAACCGACGACCGAAGTCAGCCTGCAGGCGCCCGGCCCGCCACAAGGAGTTGCTAGAGCCCGGACGACGCTGGGCCAATTGTGCGCCGCCCTATGGGACTCCCGGTCACGGCCGGTTGTGACACAGCCTGGGATCAAACCCGGGTCTGTAGTGACGCCTCAAGCACTGCCTTAGACCTTTGTGCCACTCGGGAGGCCCTTCCTACCTTTTGTTTTAAGGTATCTGTGACCAACAGATGCATATCTTGTATTCCCAGTCGTGAAATCCATAGATTAGGGCCTAATTAATTTATCTCAATTGACGGATTTCCTTTTAGGAACTGTAACTCAGTAAAATCTTAGAAATTGTTGCATGTTGTGTTTATATTTTTGTTCAGTGTAGTATTTATTAGGATCCCCATTAGCTATTGACAAGGCAGCAGCTACTCTTCCTGGGGTCCAAACAGGAATAATACAATACTTCATAACCTATATCATAAATAAAACAGTACGTCAAACTAGACATTGTTCAGTATACATATGTACACTGCTCTATTACTACATCCTGTATTTACAGTATAAAATGTACAATATTACAATAATACAACATTACAATGTGTGGGTGTGTGTGGAGTGTGTGTGCATGTGTCTCTTCACAGTCCGCGTTGTGATGCGAGGTGTCGTTTTATCATTTTATCTGGTGTGTGATTTATATGGCTTACTGTATATTACAGCTGTTAGTCCCTGGAGCCAGTCGGTGGAGCCATGCCAGTCTCATACCTCTACGGCTGTAAATCACTACCATAGACAGACTGGATATTGGTCTGGGGAAATCTCTAGGTGTGTTTGCCTGCCCTGGGTTCCTCTCTCTTATGGGGAAAAGTGCAGAGGGATGGATAGTGGGTCGAACTGGGTTTTGTTACCGGATAACCTAGCCCTAACAAACAAGGTCTCAATAGACTATGTCAAAGATGCTGATATAGACATTTTACATTCATGTCTTCTAAGTTTTACATTGGTTTATAGTTATATCGATGAGCTCGTAGGTGGTGTTGAGTATGTTTCTATATTTGTTGTGCAACCAGGCTGCTCGTAAAGTTTGGTCGAAGAATTGAGAGTCCCAGCAATACAATCAAACATCCCAGTCTTCTGTAAAAGCTTTGGATAACAACCTAAAGCAATACCAAAATGTTGCTATGTTGAATTTAGCATGTAAAGTAGCTGACTGGTAGCACCACAGAACTACAATGACAATGCAATTCGAACAATTGTGATTATTCACCAAGGGGACAAATGAGGACTTGTTGAAACAGTCTAGACATACCAGGGGAATGTAGACATGACAGTGCGTGCAGTAGAAGCATTTGGAGAAATTCAAGAAATGAGAAGTGGCCAAGTATTTTATCACTTTCCCTTGATCGGTGCGTGATAACTAATATTACAGTGTGAACTATATAGCATGTAGATGCAGGGGCATTGCCCTAAACATTCACACGTAGAACAGAGACAAAATGGCTGAAAGGCATCGTTAGAGGCAAATTGCAAACAAAGCACCATTCCAAGAAACACGGCAGCTTTAATTGCCTACATTATGATGTATAACGGCAATGTAGTTGGGAAAGCTGTGCGTGTGAAAACAGTAGGACTTGTTTAGCATTAAGCTATATGGTTGCTGGATCTACAGTAGTTTGTTATTTTTAGAGTCTCCTATGCTATGATGTTGAGGTTTCTGGAGATAACTTGGTGACTTGGTGACAGAATGCCAAAATAAAGAATTGAGGGAATAGATATAATAGGAGATGTTTAGGTTTAGTGTAAATAGGGATACTTCCTCATTCCACATACACTACCTTGAGTAAAACTCTCCAAGGTGCTGGACACCTCACATGTTCTATACACATACTATATATTTACAGATACTACTGTATAATTAATTTGAAGCAGTCGCCATCAAGAAGTGCCAAAAAAAATTAAAAGTGTTCCAATAATTGGGAGATTGTGTGTGTGTGTGTGTGTTCAACTCTTCACAGAAAGCTCATTAACGCTGAAAATCCCCTTGATCTTTTCCAATTAACCATCCACACGAGGACAACGTCAAACACGCAATTAAAAGAGGCCAATGACAGTGTAGCAGGGGCTCGCGGCCCGTGCAGGCACACGCACGCGCATACACACTGTTTCATCACTGGGCAAAAACCTTGGAAATTCAACAGCTGATATACTGTAAGTCAGGGTTCTTCAATTCTGGTCCTGGAGGGCCGAAACACTTCTGTTTTTTATTTCTACCTGGTAGTTAATTGCACTCACCTGGTGTCCCAGGTCTGAATTAGCCCCTGATTAGAAGGAGAGGATGAAAAACAGAGGTGTCTCGGCCCTCCAGGACCGGAATTGAAGAACCCTGCTGTAAGTGCTTTGGCTAACTATCGAAGGGTGGGGACAGCCTTGGATTGAAGTCATAGGTCTCTCAATTATTGAGAATGGATCTTGTTATAGGAAGAGCCAGATCAAGGTTCCTCAGGGGACCAAAATAAACCTTCAGAGAAACCATGGATGAAAAGGGAAACTCCAACCAGGAATCAAACATACTGTTTACCTTAAAAACACAACCGATATATAAAACATCAAACAAAAACGGAATCACTAGGGCTAAGGTCAAGGAGAACATCTCAACAATACATCAAAGATCAAACCCCAAAGCTGAGTCTGAATCTCTGAGGTAAAGATCAACAACCACAACATGTTGATTCGTGGTACAGGAGTTTCCCCTAAATCCCCTCAATGGGATGAGCTATAGGCCTGGCCCTGTTATGTTGGTTAACTCACAACACACCATAAAAGATGTGACCTTTCCCCTCCTAACGCTGCTACACACACACACACACATACACACACTCTGCTATTCTATTGTGGCCTCAGGGCGGCTAACTTCCCCTCTGACTGACTGACAAGTCCTCTGTTCTCTGGTTCTGACTCAAGTCCAGCGGGGTCTGACCTCGGGTGGAAGGAAGGAAGTAGTATTTCCCATCAGGAAAGTCAAATCTTGCCAACGGTCAGCAGATCTGGAGTTATTCCTAAAACAACTAAAAATAAAACAGCCCAACCTTTATGTACCTGCTTTGTCTTCACTTAGAACTAGTCTCAGTGTGCTTAAGTTCTGTTATCTGCTGAGTGAATGAATAGTAAGTTAGAGGGATGTCCCTGCTTCACTATACACAGTATCTGTATCTTTATAACACACCAACATGGTTCTCCTACTCTTTCAAAATGTTGTGTTGAGCCAATCCGTACTATGCTGCCTTGGATATTTTCAGCATAGTTCCAGAGACTATGTTGGATTGCGTAACTAGGCCAGCCCAGTATGGCTCGGTTGGGCTCAGTAGTGTAGAAAGGGTATCAGAGGATGTTATGGTCTTTCTAAAGGTGAAGTGTGTGTTTTCTGTCATGTGACCCTGCTTGAGGGCCCATGTGGTTATGGGATGTGTGTGTGTTTGTGTGTGTCTCTCTCTCTCTCTCTCTCTCTCTCTCTCTCTCTCAATTTTCAATTTCAATTTAAGGGCTTTATTGGCATGGGAAACATATGTTTACATTGCCAAAGCAAGTGAAATAGATAATAAACAAAAGTGAAATAAACTATTTTAAAAAATAACAGTAAACATTACACTCACAAAAGTTCCAAAAGAATAAAGACATTTCAAATGTCATATTATGTGCAAATAGTTAAAGTACAAAAGGGAAAATAAATAAACAAACATTTGAGTTGTATTTACAATGGTTTTTGTTCTTCACTGGTTGTCTGTTTCTTGTGGCAACAGGTCACAAATCTTGCTGCTGTAATGGCACACTGTGTTATTTCACCCAATATATATGGGAGTTCATCAAAATTGGCTTTGGTTTTGAATTCTTTGTGGGTCTTTGTAATCTGAGGGAAGTATGTGTCTCTTATATTGTCATACATTTGGCAGGAGGTTAGAGCGTCTGCTAAATGACTAAAATGTAAATGTAAATGTTAGGAAGTGCGGCTCAGTTTCCACCTCATTTTGTGGGCAGTGTGCACATAGCCTGTCTTCTCTTGAGAGCCAGGTCTGCCTACGGCGGCCTTTCTCAATAGCAAGGCTATGCTCACTGAGTCTGTACATAGTCAAAGCTTTCCTGAAGTTTGGGTCAGTCACAGTGGTCAGGTATTCTGCCACTGTGTACTCTCTGCTTAGGGCCAAATAGCATTCTAGTTTGCTCAGTTTTTTTGTAAATTCTTTCCAATGTGTCAAGTAATTACCTTTTTGTTTTCTCATAATTTGGTTGGGTCTAATTGTGTTGCTGTCCTGGGGCTCTGTGGGGTCTGTTTGTGTTTGTGAACAGAGCCCCAGGACCAGCTTGCTTAGGGGACTCTTCTCCAGGTTTATCTCTCTGTAGGTGATGGCTTTGTTATGGAAGGTTTGGGAATCACTTCCTTTTAGGTGGTTGTAGAATTTAACGGCTCTTTTCCTGATTTTGATAATTAGCGGGTATCGGCCTAATTCTACTCTGCATGCATTATTTGGTGTTTTACGTTGTACACAGAGGATATTTTTGCAGAATTCTGTTTGTCCCATTTTGTGAATTCTTGGTTGGTGAGCGGACCCCAGACCTCACAACCATAAAGGGTAATGGGTTCTATAACTGATTCAAGTATTTTTAGCCAGATCCTAATTGGTATGTCGAAATGTATATTCCTTTTGATGGCATAAAATGCCCTTTGTGTCTTGTCTCTCAGATCGTTCACAGTTTTGTGGAAGTTACCTGTGGCGCTGATGTTTAGGCCAAGGTATGTATAGCTTTTTGTGTGCTCTAGGGCAATGGTGTCTAGATGGAATTTGTATTTGTGGTCTTGGCAACTGGACCTTTTTTGGAACACCATTATTTTGTCTTACTGAGATTTACTGTCAGGGCCCAGGTCTGACAGAATCTGTGCAGAAGATTTAGGTGCTGCTGTTGGCCCTTCTTGTTTGGGGACAGAAGCACCAGATCATCAGCAAACAGTAGACATTTGACTTCAGATTCTAGTAGTGTCACGACTTCCTCCGAAGCTGCCACCTCTCCTTGTTCGGGCAGGCTTCGGCGTTCGTCGTCACCGGCCTTCTAGCCACTGCCGCTCCTCATCTCATCATTCCATTTGTTTTGTCTTGTTTATTACATACACCTGGTTCATATCCCCTCATCAGTACCTGTATAAGTGTTCCCTCTTCCCCCTTGTCTTTGTGTGTGATTGTTTATTGTGGAGGATAGCTAAGCTCGGTGGAGCTCCGTGTATTTTGTATCACCGGGATATTTCCCAGTGTGCCTTGTATTTTCCAGTGCGCCTGTTTTGCGCACTAAAGTGTTTGACGCACTGAAAAAGGGGACAATACGTTATAGTTATCCTCTACCCCTCATTCCATCTGTGATCAAGTCAATGCATGGGGCGCGCTTCTTCACAAAATTAGATCTCCGGAATACGTACAACCTGGTGTGTGTCCGAGAGGGGGACGAGTGGAAGACAGCATTCAGCACAACCACGGGGCATTACGAATACCTGGTGATGCCGTACGGTTTGATTAATGCTCCATCAGTCTTCCAGTCCTTTGTGAACGAGGTGTTTCGGGACATGCTTGGTCGCGGTGTAGTGGTCCCTTATCGATGACATTCTGGTGTATTCCGCTACACGCGCTGAGCATGTGTCCCTGGTTCTCAAAGTGCTGGCTCGACTGTTGGAACATGACCTTTATGCCAAGGCAGAAAAGTATCTGTTTTTCCAACAGTCCGTCTCCTTCCTCGGATACCACATTACCACCTCAGGTGTGGAGATGGAGGGAGATTGCATTTCAGCCGTGCGTAATTGGCCGACTCCAACCACGGTTAAGGAGGTATAGCGCTTTATTGGCTTTGCCAATTACTATCGGAGGTTTATCCGGGGCTTTGGCAAGGTCGCAGCTCCCATCACATCTCTGTTGAAGGGTGGGCCGTCCCAGCTCCGCTGGTCTGCTGAGGCTGACAGGGCCTTCAGTAACCTGAGGGTTCTGTTAACCTCTTCCCCGGTACTGGCCCATCCCAATCCATCACTACTGTTCGTAGTGGATGTGGATGCATCTGAGGTAGGGATAGGCGCTGTCCTATCTCAACGCTCGGGCATGCCACCCAAGCTCCCCCCTGTGCCTTCTTCTCCAAGAAGCTCAGCCCGGCGGCGCAGAACTACGACGTTGGTGATCGGGAGCTGTTGGCTGTTGTCCGAGCCCTGACCATGTGGAGGCACTGGATCGAGGGGGCGAAACACCCTTTCCTCATCTGGACGGACCACCATAACCTGGAATACATCCGGGCAGCGAGGAGGCTGAACCCTCGCCAGGCCAGGTGGGCCCTATTCTTCACCCGGTTTGATTTTACACTATCATACATCCTGGGTACGAAGAACGTGAAGGCAGACGCACTGTCACGGCTGTACGACACAGAGGAGAGGCCCATAGACAACACCCCCATACTCCCAGCCTCCTGCATTGTGGCGCCGGTAGTATGGGCGATGGACGCCGACATAGAGCAGGTGTTACTCACAGAGCCATCTCCACCTCAGTGTCCAGCTGGGCTGCAGTACATGCCGTCTCTTGTCCGTGACCGTCTGATCTATTGGGCACACACGTCCCCTTCCTCTGGTCACCCAGGTATCGGTCGTACAGTGCGCTGCCTGACCGGAAAGTACTGGTGGCCTACCTTGGCTAAGGACGTGAAGGTGTATGTCTCCTCCTGCTTGGTGTGCGCCCAGAGTAAGGCACTTAGGCACCTCCCAGCGGGTAAGTTACAGCCCTTACCAGTTCCACAACGGCCATGGTCCCACCTGTGTATTGACTTTCTCACTAATCTTCCCCTCTCTCAGGGTAACACCACCATCCTGGTCGTTGTGGACCGCTTTTCAAAAGCCTGCCGCCTCCTTCCTCTGCCCGGTCTCCCCACGGCCCTGCAGACTGCGGAGGCCCTGTTTACTCACATCTTCCGGCACAACGGGGTGCCAGAGGACATAGTGTCTGACCGGGGTCCCCAGTTTACATCCAGGGTCTGGAAGGCGTTCATGGAACGTTTGGGGGTCTCGGTCAGCCTGACCTCTGGGTTTCACCCCGAGAGTAATGGGCAGGTGGAACGGGTGAATCAGGATGTGGGTAGGTTCCTGCGGTCCTACTGCCAGGACCGGCTGGGGGAGTGGTCAGTGTTCTTGCCATGGGCAGAATATGGCCAGAACTCTCTCCGCCACTCCATTAACCTATCACCCTTTCAATGTGTTTTAGGTTATCAGCTGGTTCTGGCACCGTGGCATCAGAGCCAGACCGAAGCTCCTGCGGTGGATGACTGGTTTCGGCGTGCGGAGGAGACGTGGGTCGCTAGAAGGCCAACGCTGACTGCCACTGCAGTGAGGCCCCGGTCTTGGTACCGGGTGATCGGGTTTGGCTCTCGACCCGGAATCTGCCCCTCCTCCTGCCCTGCCGGAAGCTGAGCCCGCGGTTTGTGGGGCCTTTCAAAGTCCTGAGGAGGATAAACGAGGTTACATATAGTTAATTACTCCCTCCAGATTACTGTATTAACCCCTTGTTCCATGTGTCTCTCCTCAGGCCGGTGGTGGCTGGAGGTTCCTCGAGGGGGCCCCGGCGTACTCCATCCGTTCCATCCTGGAATCGAGGCATCGGGTGGGGGGGCCTTCAGTACCTCGTGAAATGGGAGGAGTACGGTCCGGAGGAGCGGTGCTGAGTTCCGGTGAGGGATATCCTCGATCCCTCCCTATTGCGGGATTTCCACCGTCGCCATCCAGCTCGCCCTGCTCCGCATCCTCCTAGCTGTCCCCGAGGCCGGTGTCAGCGCACTGCTGGAGCTGCGCGTCAAGGGGGGTACTGTCACGACTTCCTCCGAAGCTGCCACCTCTCCTTGTTCGGGCAGGCTTCGGCGTTCGTCGTCACTGGCCTTCTAGCCACTGCCGCTCCTCATCTCATCATTCCATTTGTTTTGTCTTGTTTATTACACACACCTGGTTCATATCCCCTCATCAGTACCTGTATAAGTGTTCCCTCTGCCCCCTTGTCTTTGTGTGTGATTGTTTATTGTGGAGGATAGCTAAGCTCGGTGGAGCTCCGTGTGTTTTGTATCGCCGGGATATTTCCCTGTGTGTCTTGTATCTTCCAGTGCGCCTCTTTTGCGCACTAGAGTGTTTGACACATTTCTGCGTAACTCTGTATTTGCGGAATAAAGCCTGTTATTCTGTGATTTACCCTCTTGCGCCTGACTCTTTCGTCATCACCTCATCCCAAGTAGGGTGAGGCCGGGTGCTGCAGACTGTTTTAGTGCCCTCGCCAATTTGTTGATATATTTGTTGAAGAGGGTGGGGCTTAAGCTGCATCCCTGTCTCACCCCACGGCCCTGTGGAAAGAAATGTGTGTTTTTTGCCAATTTTAACCGCACACTTGTTGTTTGTGCACATAGATTTTATAATGTCGTATGCTTTTCCCCCAACACCACTTTCCATCAATTTGTATAGCAGAACCTCATGCCAATTGAGTCAAAAGCTTTTTTGAAATCAACAAGGCATGAGAAGACTTTGCCTTTGTTTTGGTTTGTTTCTTTGTCAATTAGGGTGTGCAGGGTGAATACGTAGGCTGTCGTATGGTAATTTGGTTAAAAGCTAATTTGATATTCGCTCAGTACATTGTTTTCACTGAGGAAATGTACGAGTCTGCTGTTAATGATAATACAGAGGATTTTCCCAAGGTTGCTGTTGACGCATATCCCATGGTAGTTATTGGGGTCAAATTGGTTCTAAATTTTGGGGAAGGTGCCAGACCTAAGGATGATGTTAAAGAGTTTCAGTATATCCAATTGGAATTGGTGGTCTGTATATTTGATCATTTCATTTAGGGTACCATCAACC
This sequence comes from Coregonus lavaretus, assembly GCF_964263955.1. Taxonomy (NCBI): domain Eukaryota; kingdom Metazoa; phylum Chordata; class Actinopteri; order Salmoniformes; family Salmonidae; genus Coregonus; species Coregonus lavaretus. The sequence continues at coordinate 2,960,849 of NW_028167181.1, forward strand.
TCACAGGCATTTTGGGGTTGGAGGGTTTGTATTTTGTCCTGCAGTTCATTAAATGTAATTGGAGAATCAAGTAGGTTCTCGTAGTCTTTAATAGTTGATTCTAAGATTGGTATTTGGTCATGTATAGGATTTTGCTGTTTGTTCTTTGTTATAGGGTCATAAAGATTGGAGAAGTGGTTTATCCATACATGTCCGTTTTTGATAGATAACTATTCGTGTTGTTGTTTGTTTAGTGTTTTCCAATTTTCCCAGAAGTGGTTAGAGTCTATGGATTCTTTAATTACAGTGAGCTGATTTCTGACGTGCTGTTCCTTCTTTTTCCGTAGTGTATTTTTGTATTGTTTTAGTGATTTACCATAGTGAAGGCGTAGGCTCAGGTTTTCTGGGTCTCTATGTTTTGGTTGGATAAGTTTCTCCATTTCTTTCTTAGGTTTTTGCATTCTTCATCAAACCATTTGTCATTGTTATTAATTTTCTTAGGTTTTCTGCTTGAAAATTTTAGATTTGATAGGGAAGCAGAGAGGTCAAATATACTGTTTACTTTTTCTACTGCCAAGTTTACATCTTCACTATTACAGTGAAACGTTTTGTCCAGGAAGTTGTCTAAAAGGGATTGAATTTGTTGTTGCCTAATAGTTTTTTGGTAGGTTTCCACACTACTTTCCTTCCATCTATAGCATTTCTTAATATTATTCAGTTCCTTTGGCTTTGATGCCTCATGATTGAGTATTGCTCTGTTCAATTGGACTGTGATTTTGCTGTGATCTGATAGGGGTGTCAGTGGGCTGACTGTGAACGCTCTGAGAGACTCTGGGTTGAGGTCAGTGATAAAGTAGTCTACAGTACTACTGCCAACAGTTATGTTTATATACAGTGTTCTAACAATGTGCAAATAGTTAAAGTACAAATGGGAAAATAAATAAACAGAAATATGGGTTGTATTTACAATGTTGTTTGTTCTTCACTGGTTGCCCTTTTCTTGTGGCAACAGGTCACAAATCTTGCTGCTGTGATGGCACAGTGTGGTTTTTCACCCAGTAGATAAGGGAGTTTATCAAAATTTGGAAGAATTCTTTGTGGATCTCTGTAATCTGAGGGAAATATGTGTCTCTAATATGGTCATACATTTGGCAGGAGGTTAGGAAGTGCAGCTCAGTTTCCATCTCTCTCTCTCTCTCTCCTCTCTCTCTCTCTCTCTCTCTCTCTCTTCTCTCTCTCTCTCTCTCTCTCTCCTCTCTCTCTCTCTCTCTCTCTCTCTCTCTCTCTCTCTCTCTCTCTCTCTCTCTCTCTCTCTCTCTCTCTCTCTCTCTCTCTCTCTCTCTCTCTCTCTCTCTCTCTCTCTCTCTCTCTCTCTCTCTCTCTCTCTCTCTCTCTCTCTCTCTCTCTCTCTCTCTCTCTCTCTCTCTCTCTCTCTCTCTCTCTCTCTCTCTCTCTCTCTCTCTCTCTCTCTCTCTCTCTCTCTCTCTCTCTCTCTCTCTCTCTCTCTCTCTCTGTATGTGTGTCTACTGTACAACAACACTGTGGTCTGTTATTAGTAGGTGTCCTGTGGGTGACCTGATCCTGTAGTGAATGGTTTATCAATCCTAAGGGAATTATTTAGCCAGGGCCTTTATCCCAAACTGACCTATATTCTAACATTGAATTACTTGTTGCTTATTATTTTGCTTTTATTTTAATGTTGTAACAATCGGAACAATCAGTCTAGACAGTCTACAATCAATTCAGGACAGATTCATCGAAGTATGAATGTGTACTCCTATGCTGACCTATTTACTGACTAGACCAGACTGAATCAACAGTGCATATTTTGGGGTAAATGTGAATCATGCAGGATGGACCCATTGTCAATTATTGTATCATACATAATAGCAATTCTTCTTGATGATTATTAGAGGGATAACAGTGAATACTAAAATGTCTTATGACAATGTCATAAATAGTCACTTAGATCAGGTGAAAATGTAAAACGTGACAGAGTGAAGAGATGTTAAAACTAATTTCAGAACCCCAAAAGGCACAATTAAAGGGGATATGTGTACATCTCTCTAACACAATGACCTTTCCTTGAGGTATAGGCTGTGCTATAGTTGATGTTGCACAAAAGCAGAATCTTTAGTAACTTGAATGCAACTAACTGTCCACTGGTGCATTCAGCAGATGGATACACAATTACAGTGTGTTGAACAGTGTGTGTGTGTGTGTGTGTGTGTGTGTGTGTGTGTGTGTGTAGCAGGGTTAGGAGGGGAAAGGTCACATCCTTTATGGTGTGTGTGTTTGTGTGTGTAGGTGTGTGTGTGTGTGTGTGTGTGTGTGTGCAGGACAGGTAAAAGCCAGAGGAACTGATGGTTCTGTTCCTTTCCCTCTGTGATTTTAGCCTGCTTTGCATGTGTTTGTTGTCTAGGGGTTGTTCAGCTCAGGTTTGTGGCAGAGCTAACCTCTGTTTTGCATTTTCATTTGGGTTTAAAATACATTAATAAAATATTCATTTTGCATGCAATTTGCATTCATGTCAGTTCCCATAAGGGCACGCCAACGTCACACATCGCTACAATATTTCTGGCAAGTGTTACAGGTTATTTTTGGAGGCTTGGTTGTAGAATATGTTTTTAATGACAATTCAATTTTTCATAAGGTGTTATAAATGTACACTTCTCAGTCTCACACTCTCCCTACAACAATAATATATTAAAGTGACAAGGACTAATCAGGGAACAGAAATGTACCATTAGGAATACCCTTAGCATTTTAGCTACTGTTGAGAAAATTATTGACACATAGATCTTTGAATGTTGTTGCAATTTGACAGAAACCTTGCTTGAACTATGAGAAATTATTATGTGTTTAATCAATTTACTCTCAAACTGATGTGGAAGCCTCAAGGCACAGGTGTCCCTACAAACCTTCTTCTCACTATCCATCCCCACAATATGTTAGACTACTAGCTTCACAAGCATACCATTCTCCGAACTCTCACTGCAGAGCAAAACAGCACCGCCCATAATTAAATAAGTAAATCAGCTGAGTGAAATAGATGATAACATCCACTGACTCTCTGTTTTTACAGTATATTCCATTGGGCTGTAGCTCCTGCCTGGGAAATCTTGTTAACCTACAGGGCCATTCATTAATGTTGCATCATCCTCTCATAATGTCTGCCTGTCTGCCTGTCTGTCGGTCTTTCTGTCTCCGTGTGTGTTTGTGTGTGATGAGTTATTGTGGAAAGGTGTTTACAGAGGAGTTGTCAGGACATGCAGAGTCAACGAGTGTGTGCCTTAGGGGCTGCTCCACTCCTATGCAGAAGTAATTAAAGAATCCTCCAAATACAGTGCCTTGCAAACGTATTCATCCCCTTGGCGTTTTTCCTATTTTGTTCTATTACAACCTGTAATTTAAATGGATTTTTATTTAGATTTCATGTAATGGACATACATAAAATAGTCCAAATCGGTGAAGTAAAAAAAAAAAAAAAAACTTGTTTCAAAGAATTCTAAAAAATTAATAACGGAAAAGTGGTGCGTGCATATGTATCTGGTGCAACCAATTACCTTCAGAAGTCACATATTTAGTTAAATAAAGTACACCTGTGTGCAATCTAAGTGTCACATGATCTGTCACATGATCTCAGTATATATACACCTGTTCTGAAAGGCCCCAGAGTCTGCAACACCACTAAGCAAGGGGCACCACCAATCAAGTGGCACCATGAAGACCAAGGAGCTCTCCAGACAGGTCAGGGACAAAGTTGTGGAGAAGTACAGATCAGGGTTGGGTTATAAAACAATATCTGAAACTTTGAACATCTCACGGAGCACCATTAAATCCATTATTAAAAAATTGAAAGGATATGGCACCACAACAAACCTGCCAAGACTCACAGACCAGGCAAGGAGGGCATTAATCAGAGAGGCAACAGATAACCCTGAAGGAGCTGCAAAGCTCCACAGCGAAGAGTGGAGTATCTGTCCATAGGACCACTTTAAGCCGTACACTCCACAGAGCTGGGCTTTACGGAAGAGTGGCCAGAAAAAAGCCATTGCTTAAAGAAAAAAATAAGCAAACATGTTTGGTGTTCGCCAAAAGGCATGTGGGAGACTCCCCAAACATATGGAAGAAGGTACTCTAGTCAGATGAGACTAAAATTGAGCTTTTTGGCCATCAAGGAAAATGCTATGTCTGGCACAAACCCAACACCTCTCATCACCCCGAGAACACCATCCCCACAGTGAAGCATGGTGGTGGCAGCATCATGCGGTGGGGAGGTTTTTCATCAGCAGGGACTGGGAAATTGGTCAGAATTGAAGGAATGATGGATGGCGCTAAATACAAGGAAATTCTTGAGGATGGTTTAAGGGGAAACATTTAAATGTCTTGGAATGGCCTAGTCAAAGCCCAGACCACAATCCAATTGAGAATCTGTGGTATGACTTAAAGATTGCTGTATACCAGCGGAACCCATCCAACTTGAAGGAGCTGGAGCAGTTTTGCCTTGAAGAATGGGCAAAAGTCCCAGTGGTTAGATGTGCCAAGCTTATAGAGACATACCGCAAGAGACTTGCAGCTGTAATTGCTGCAAAAGATGTCTCTACAAAGTATTGACTTTGGGGGGGGGGGTGAATAGTTATGCACGCTCAAGTTTTTGTTTCACCCCAAAAAAATATTTTGCATCTTCAAAGTGGTAGGCATGTTGTGTAAATCAAATGATACAAACCCCCCCCAAAATCTATTTTAATTCCAGGTTGTAAGGCAACAAAATAGGAAAAATGCTAAGGAGGGTGAATACTTTCGCAAGCCACTGTAGGTCTAGTTTGAGAGATAAGACAATTACTGTAAATTATTCAAAGGTTTTAATATTTCAAATTAGAGCCACAAGAATTAGCAAAGTAATTTCATACAGACAACCCCTCTATCTATGCAGCTCTCACAGAGGAAGGATTCAAGAAAGGCTGTATCTTGGAATCACCTTCATGTTATTGTTTAAGATGAACTGGGCCACCGTTGCCACGACAACGCCGGGGAGGTGTGGGTTGCCTCAGCCAGCCTAATTCCTTGTTGCCTGAAATAGCCCCATAGCGCTTTAAATTGTTTAAACAGATAACTGGAAATCTGGCCCTGTGCCAGGAGCATGCCCCACTGCCACATGGGATATTAGAGGCGGCACAAATAGAGGCCCAGGCTGCTGCGAGGGAATAGGTCCAGCAGCCAGCGAGTCACATCCTCCCGATCAGCCGCTTTCAACCAGCCCGGCCTGCTAATTGTCTTCATCTCAGTCAGCGAAGGTCTCCCATTTGCTATCGAATTAGACCAATAAGGAGCTCAGTCATAGGGGGCTGTTGTTGGCGGTAGGAGGGGAGGGGGAGGGTTGATGTCTTTGACTTCAGCCAAGTGTAGGCTAGATAATTAGGTAATAAATGAATGCTGTCTAGTTCATTGAATAGGCCTGGCTGTCATAAGATACTGGAATAATAGTCTTACATTAAAACCAAGACAGGAACATGTTAGTTCTGTTGACTATTAGTCATATTATTTTCATGGCATTATTACTCAGAAGAGGGCATTCCACACACACACACACATTCGCTATCTCTCTCTCTCTCTCTCTCTCTCTCTCTCTCTCTCTCTCTCTCTCTCTCTCTCTGGCTGCTGGGGTCTGGGGGAGATAATTATCAGCTACATTGGCAGCAGTCTCCATCTCCCTCCATTCCCCCAGCGAGCCAGCCAAGCCCCCTTGATGAAAGCCATCAGTCACTGCTGACCAACGGCTCTGGTCACTGGACCATAAGCACCTCTCTGCCCACCGCCAAATTATGATTTAATGCATTTAATTCACACCTTCCCGGGGCTTATCTAAAGGTTAGTTCAGGAGCACCCTGACAAGTTTATAAGGGCCTTGTTGGGTGTTTGGCTGGGGGACACTGCAATGCAATGCAATTGCTTTGTATGGCTTGTTGAATGCATCTGTTGGTGGTCATTGGTTACCACCGGGGCTGTTGGTGGTTGTTGGTTACCACCGGGGCTCTTGAGGGTTGTTGGTTACCACCGGGGCTGTTGGTGGTTGTTGGTTACCACTGGGGCTGTTGGGAGTTGTTGGTGGTTGTTGGTTACCACCAGGGCTGTTGGAGGTTGTTGGTTACCACCGGGGCTGTTGGTGGTTGTTGGTTACCACCGGGGCTGTTGGAGGTTGTTGGTTACCACCGGGGCTGTTGGTGGTTGTTGGTTACCACCAGGGCTGTTGGGGGTTGTTGGTTACCACCGGGGCTGTTGGGGGTTGTTGGTTACCACCGGGGCTGTTGGTGGTCGTTTGTTACCACCGGGGCTGTTGGGGGTTGTTGGTTACCACCGGGGCTGTTGGGGGTTGTTGGTGGTTGTTGGTTACCACCGGGGCTGTTGGGGGTTGTTGGTTACCACCGGGGCTGTTGGTGGTTGTTGATTACCACCGAGGCTGTGTTGCATGTGGCATTACAATCATAGATTCTTTAGTGAGAGCATGTTGTTGCTCTACACACTCACAAACACACCCAAACACACACACACAACCCTCCCCTGCCCCCAAACACACACACACAACCCTCCCCTGCCCCCAAACACACACACACAACCCTTCCCTGCCCCCAAACACACACACACTGGGAGTAAGAATTATGTTTGACTGAGTGAGATTAATGTGTGGAAAATTGAACATATGCTCTTGGTGACTGTCTAGATGAAGAGTGATGTCTTGGGGAATAATGGGGAGTGACATGTTGAAAATAACATGGAGGGGGAGCGGATATTCCCTTGAATGTAGATAACACTCAAACATTTAGAGAGGATGGTTTTCTTGACTCTGTTAAACCAGACTGAATGCTGTGATCAACATTGTGAAACAACGTTCAGTCTGTTTCAACCAGGCTAATCCACCACAGTTTTTCCTAAACATAAATGGGTCTCTGTCAATCACCTTCATCATATCTTCTTATGGAGTGATAAACACAAAATATATTCTGATTGAAAGGTAGTCATAATGAGATGCAGCTGCCATACTCGTGTGCGCACACACACACACACACACACACACACACACACACACACACACACACACACACACGAACACACATATATGCATCCATGCACGCACGAACACAGAGAAATGCTTCCATGATTTCATGAGTGGTGTGCAAAACAGATCATGCCTTGGATTTATCTGTCAGGACCAATTTATGACTGTCATCATCATTATCATTGGGATTAATGTCATTGGAGTACATATGGAGCAGTAAATTCTATTCCTGGGTGGGTAGTTAATGGTGAATATTACTCCTACACAGCCTATCTAACAGACATGTCATACACTGTCTGTCTGAGTACATAATCTGGTTATAGAATGGATATGACTGAGGATCCTTCCTATCTACAACATATGGGAGAACAAGATAGCTTTTATTTAGGGGGAGTTGGGATACTGTTGCATGTCTCTATAAGAATTCAACAATTATGGTGATTATGTTGGTGGTGCTGATGATGATTTTGTTGTTGATGATGAAAACATCAATGGAAAATACAAATAAAACGTTGAATTCCTCCTTTAAATATATGATATGAGCCTGGGATTGTTAGGAATAACTTACAAAGACAAGCACTTTGACATTCACAACACTCTTAGAAAAAAGGGTTCCAAAAGGGTTCTTCGGTTGTCCCCATAGGATAACCCTATTTGGTTCCAGGTAGAACCCTTTTTGGTTCCAGGTAGAACCCTCTGTAGAACAGGTTCTACATGGAACTCAAAAGGTTTCCACCTGGAACCAAAAGGGTTCTACCTGGAACCAAAAGGGTTCTTCAAGGGTACTCCTATGAGGACAGCCGAAGAACCCTTTTAGTGTTCTAGATAGCACCTTTATTCCTACGAGTGTACTGTAGGCCTCATAAAGCATTGTCACCATATGCTTATGGCTGTTCAATATGATCACCCATAGGTGCCTCCTCTCCTCAGCCCAGTGACAAACCATCAAACGGAGAACATAAAAGTTTACTGGCAGAGTTGTGAGAATGGCACGGATGAAAGAACCTGTTTTCAAAGGGACTCCTTTTTTCTTTGTACTGTGTCATGCACATTTAAACCAATATTCTCCAACACAACACAGCGACCTGGATCTGATCTGAAGCCTGTGTGGAGGAAACCAAATCATGAAAGTAGCTATAGTTCCAGATGATTGTTAATCCTTAGATAATTAAAGATTTGCCAAACTGATTCCTCTGTGAGCCGTAACCATGTAAGTGAAAGTTTGATTTATTTTATTTTATTTTAGAAAAGAGGATTTGGATTTGTGATTCTATATCAGACTCGTCATGGTTGAGGAAATAACTATCAAAGACTAGAGAAAAAACAATTCTCCCCAATCCCGAATGAAAAGGAAATGTATTTCTAAGATCCCTGAGCCAGATATGCCTTTTTGTTTTGCTAGAGGTAATTACTTTGCTGCATTTAATAACTGCTCTTTTTACATGTTCTCTGTAAATACAAAACAGAATCAAAACAAGACTGGAAATGTTTTATTCAAATCAAGTTATTGAATGAATGTAGGTCAGATCATTCTATATATATATAAAGAAATCTGCATATTTCTCTATTTAATTTAAAAACAATATTTTTGTTGTTGTTGGCTGTCTGCCAAGATATAATTTAATATGGACAAAATATGCACGGAATTATGATACCACTTATGTAGAGTACTTGTGTATGTATTAAAATAATATACTGAACAAAAATATGAACGCAACATGCAACAATTTCAACGATTTTACTGAGTTACAGTTCATATAAGGAAATCAGTCAATTGAAATAAATAAATTAGGCCCTAATCTATGGATTTCACATGACTGGGCAGGGGCGCTGCCATGGGTGGGCCCGGGAGGGCATAGGCCCACCCACTTGGGAGCCAGGCCCACCCACTGGGGAGCCAGGCCCAGCCAATCCGAATGAGTTTTTCTACACAAAAGGGCTTTATTACAGACAATAATACTCCTCAGTTTCATCAACTGTCCGGTTGGCTGGTCTCAGACGATTCGGCAGGTGAAGAACAAGGATGTGGAGGTCCTGGGCTGGCGTGGTTACACGTTGTCTGCGGTTGTGAGGCCGGTTGGACGTACTGCGAAATTCTCTAAAACGACGTTGGAGGCGGCTTATGGTAGAGAAATTAACCTTCAATTGCACGCTCCCTCAAAACTTGAGACATCTGTGGCATTGTGTTGTGTGACAAAACTGCACATTTTAGAGTGGCCTTTTATTGTCCCCAGCACAAGGAGCACCTGTGTAATCAACTTATTGATATGCCACACCTGTCAGGTGGATGGATTATCTTGGCAAAGGATAAATACTCACCAACAGGGATGTAAACAAATTTGTGCACAACATTTCAGAGAAATACATTTTTTTGTGTGTATGGAAAACTTCTGGGATCTTTTATTTCAGCTCATGAAACATGGGACCAAGACTTTACATGTTGCGTTTATATTTTTGTTCAGTGTAGTTTGGGCTAAAGAAAACAATGATTTCTTATATGAGATTGGCACCCTGGCCCATCCTCTTTTCCCGCCTCCCCGGAACTTTTGTGGGTCCTCAAACTGACCTTTGACTGCAGTAGTGAGGAAATATGACCTATACAGTAAGGCAACCAACTACTTTTGGGCCAATTGTGCGCAACTTTACGCAACTTTGTTTTAATGTTAGGATATTATGTTTACTCAGATAACCCAATTCATTCCTGTTTAATATTCATACTACCAGTGCACACACATGATCCTAATTTACTCTCAACATAACAGCATAATGTAACTGGCCACATAAGGACTCAAGCTTGTTTTAGTTTCTTTTTGTATTGTTCAATTCTTCATTTTTTTTTATCTTAAAAATAAACCGGAATTCCTAGGAGATGACTAAAGAACATGTGCAGCCACAACACTTAGAGATAATGAGGAAGACTACAAACTACAGAGCGAAGAACTACAGTCAACAACACAACTCGTTTCTGAAGTAGTGTATGTGTGTGTATGTGTGTGTGTGTGTGTGTGTGTGTGTATATGTGTGTGTGTGTGTGTGTGTGTGTGTGTGTGTGTGTGTGTGTGTGTGTCTTCTGGGCGGTTGAAGCAGGTTTTGCTGCGGAGCACAGCAGCCTTGAGTGTGTAGCTAAACTAAGGGCTACATACCCACTGATGGCTCTGTATCGAACAGACGTTGTTGTCTGCCACTCCAGGCCATTCACGCAGACTCTCGGCAGAGGAGAGTGAAATATGAACATCTTTCTCCTTTTGCAATTCATCTTATTCTGCTCTCCAGCAATGAGGTCCTGTATCAAGGTTATTATAGTTATCTGTTTTTATATTAATTTTAGTTTTAGTTTACTATAATAATCTTGTCCTGTATTACCATATTAATCGCTTGGGAGGACTGCAATATACTGTATTATTGACAGAGAAACTCAGGTGTTTTCAAAGGAAAAAGTTATTGAAAGAAACAGTTCTTAATGCCACCGATGTAGTCAAAGGATGACCTCACTGAAGGACAAGTTCATAGCATGGTATTACACTGTACTGTCCATAGTTAAACTATACCATCATGGTATTAGCCTAACCATGAACTTTCTTATTATCACCATTGACTATCCAATGAGTTCTACAACAATGAAGGCAATAGTTGACCACTAAGGCTGTAGCGTTCCTGTCTTCTTCTAGACTTTGCTGAGAAACGCAGTGAAACTGGCTTTAGTGTAATCCTTCACTCAGATATTACAGGACCAGACGAGGCCATGTAATCATTTGAGTCTCACAATTTTGTAGTGCCTAAATACCTACTGCTCTGTGGCTGGCGAAGCCTGAAAAGCACTGACAATATTACCTCAAATATTAGATAGGAGATCTAGACTGGATCTGTTGATGATAATACCTGGAACAATTCCCCTCCATCTCAACCTTACAGCAGCCAGCCACTCAGGTCAGAAGTCATATTCCAAAAACCTGAAAAGTTTTATTTCTCCTGTTGGTAAAAGTGCGGACTGTGAAGTGAAGAAAATTATTGTGGAATCCAGACAAATGTACACCTTGGCCGAATACCATGATTCTAGCAATTTCACACAGACCCAGTTTTTTTCTCCACAGAAACAGCCAGGAAAACAGCCAAGTCTGCCACTTTCCAGATGGAGGGTATGCTTATGAATAATGACTAACTCCGAAAGTTGACTCAGACTGCCGGTGTTACAATGTTAGCTAAGGCACTCATTTTCATCCATATTACTTATAAAACAGAGGAGAACTAATTGTGTATTCATTTGGGGCCAAGGTTTCTTCATTGTTACCAAGCACAGGGCTTTAAAGGTAACAAAAATATGCAATTACAGTATGACAGCATGGTAATGTACTGAAGAGGCTATTTGTTTACTGACATGAACAACACATACAGCGCATTCGGAAAGTATTCAGAACCCATGACATTTTGTTACGTTACAGCCTTATTCTAAAATTGATTAAATTGGTTTTTCCCCCTCATCAATCTACGCACAATACCCCATAATTAAAATGCAAAAACCGTTTTTTAGAAATGTTTGAAAATGTATAAAAAATAAAAAACGGAAATATCACATTTACATAAGTATTCAGACCCTTTACTCAGTACTCTGTTGAAGCACCTTTGGCAGTGATTACAGCCTCGAGTCTTCTTGGGTATGATGCTACAAGCTTGGCACACCTGTATTTGGGGAGTTTATCCCATTCTTCTCTGCAGATCCTCTCAAGCTCTGTCAGGTTGGATGGGGAGCGTCGCTGCACATCTATTTTCAGGTCTCTCCAGAGATGTTCGATCGGGCTCATGTCCGGGCTCTGGCTGGGCCACTCAAGGACATTCAGAGACTTGTCCCAAAGCCACTCCTGCGTTGTCTTGGCTGTGCGCTTAGGGTCGTTATCCTGTTGGAAGGTGAACCTTCGCCCCAGTCTGAGGTCCAGAGCGCTCTGGAGCAGGTTTTCATCAAGGATCTCTATGTACTTTGCTCCGTTCATCTTTCCCTTGATCCTGATTAGTCTCCCAGTCCCTGCCGCTGAAAAACATCCCCACAGTATGATGCTGCCACGGACAATTCCTTTGACCTCATGGCTTGGTTTTTGCTCTGACATGCACTGTCAACTGTGGGACCTTATATAGACAGGTGTGTGCCTTTCCAAATCATGTCCAATCAATTGAATTTACCACAGGTGGACTCCAATAAAGTTGTAGAAACATCTCAAGGATGATCAATGGAAACAGGATGCACCTGAGGTCAACTTTGAGTCTCATAGCAAAGGGTCTGAATACTTATGTAAATAAGGTATTTCTGTTTTTTATTATTTAAACATTTGCAAACATTTCTAAAAATCTGTTTTCGCTTTGTCATTATGTGGTATTGTGTGTAGATTGATGAGCGGAAAAACATATTTAATCAATTTTAGAATAAGGCTGTAACGTAACAAAATGTAGAAAAAGTCAAGGGGTCTGAATACTTTCCGAATTCACCCCCTTGGCATTTTTCCTATTTTGTTGCCTTACAACCTGGAATTAAAATGGATTTTTAGGGGGTTTGTATAATTTGATTTAAACAACATGCCTACCACTTTGAAGATGCAAAATATGTTTTATTGTGAAACAAACAAGAAATAAGACAAGAAAAGTCAATACTTTGTAGAGCCACCTTTTGCAGCAATTACAGCTGCAAGTCTATTGGGGTATGTCTTTATAAGCTTGGCACATCTAGCCACTGGGATCTTTGTCCATTCTTCAAGGCAAAACTGCTCCAGCTCCTTCAAGTTGGATGGGTTCCGCTGGTGTACAGCAATCTTTAAGTCATACCACAGATTTTCAATTGGATTGAGGTCTGGGCTTTGACTAGGCCATTCCAAGACATTTAAATGTTTCCCCTTAAACCACTCAAGTGTTGCTTTAGCAGTATGCTTAGGGTCATTGTCCTGCTGAAAGGTGAACCTCCGTCCCAGTCTCAATTCTCTGGAAGACTGAAACAGGTTTCCCTCAAGAATTTCCCTGTATTTAGCGCAATCCATCATTCCTTCAATTCTGACCACAGCATGATGTTGCCACCACCATGCTTCACTGTGGGGATGGTGTTCTCGGGGTGATGAGAGGTGTTGGGTTTGCGCCAGACATAGCGTTTTCCTTGATGGCCAAAAAGCTCAATTTTAGTCTCATCTGACTAGAGTACCTTCTTCCGTATGTTTGGGGAGTCTCCCACATGGCTTTTAGTGAACACCAAATGTGTTTATTTTTTTCTTTAAGCAATGGCTTTTTTCTGCCCACTCTTCCGTAAAGCCCAGCTCTGTGGAGTGTACACCTTAAAGTGGTCCTATGGACAGATACTCCAATCTCCGCTGTGGAGCTTTGCAGCTCCTTCAGGGTTATCTTTGGTCTCTTTGTTGCCTCTCTGATTAATGCCCTCCTTGCCTGGTCCGTGAGTTTTGGTGGGCGGCCCTCTCTTGGCAGGTTTGTTGTGGTGCCATATTCTTTCAATTTTTTAATGATGGATTTAATGGTGCTCCGTGGGATGTTCAAAGTTTCAGATATCCCTGACCTGTTTGGAGAGCTCCTTGGTCTTCATGGTGCCGCTTACTTGGTGGTTCCCCTTGCTTAGTGGTGTTGGGGCCTTTCAGAACAGGTGTTTATATACTGAGATCATGTGACAGATCATGTGACACTTAGATTACACACAGGTGGACTTTATTTAACTAATTATGTGACTTCTGAAGGTAATTGGTTGCACCAGATACATATGCACGCACCACTTTTCCGTTATTTATTTTTTTAGAATTTTTTTTAACAAGTTATTTTTTTAATTTCACTTCACCAATTTGGACTATTTTGTGTATGTCCATTACATGAAATCCAAATAAAAATCCATGTAAGTTACAGGTTGTAATGCAACAAAATAGGAAAAACGCCAAGGGGGATGCTTTTGCAAGGCACTGTAAATAGAAGAAATTTGACAAAATGACTTGTTGGAAAGGTGGCATCCTATGGCGATGCCATGTTAAAAGTCAATGAGCTTCTTCAATCAGGCCATTCTACTGCCAATGTTTGTCTATGGAGATTGCATGGCTGTGTGCTCAATTTTATACACCTGTCAGCAACGAGTGTGTCTGAAATAGCCAAATCCACTAATTTGAAGGGGTGTCCACATACGTTTGTATCTATATAGTGTATATTATATAAGATAAACAGGTGGAATGAAGGAGAAATACACAAGGAAAGCTTGCAGTGAGTGGTCACACTTCCTCCGATATGTTACATTTCACTGAAGAGTCCACTTCCCTTTTACTCCTTTCCGGCTAGTAGGCATTCCCTCCATCCCTCCGCTCCATCCCCCTTTCCCCAGAGCTCTCCACGTAGCAGCAGCTACTCCTTCCTCAAAATTAAAAGGCACTTAAACCTGACAGCACTGGCGGCAAGTCTCAGAGAGAGAGAGAGAGAGAGAGAGAGAGAGAGAGAGAGAGAGAAACATGCCTGAGATACAAAGAGAGATAGCGAGAGAGAGAGAGAGATAGAGAGAGTGAGAGCGAAAGAGGCACTAAAACAGCCGCCCGGCTGTGGCCTAGATTTCCTTTTCAAATCCGCTCTGGAAGCCCTCGTCTCTCATCCTCAGCTGCACTGTACCGCGAGCTCTGAGCTCTGAGCGGAGCTAGGCAGCCGTCACTCGCCTCACCGATCTGTGCAGCACAGCACAGCACATCAAATCCCAATCCTTGTTAATTTGAGTGTGGGTCATTGTTTATTTTTAGTAACTGCCCTCGTTCTTGGGAAACAGGCAGTGATTTATTTTTGCTCCAGTGACTCCAAACCTAGAGAGAGACTGGCTGAATATGTACTGTATGTAGACGCATGTTTCTAGTTTATGGATACTGTATTTGATACGTACTGTATATTCATGCCGTTTCAATATGTTGTGATAAACCAAGACTACGGTAGTTCTAGTTGGTTTTCTTTCGTCCATCTTCACAACTTTTAGGATTTAGACAAATTATTTTATAATCAATATGGAGTAAAGTTATTGGTCTTAAATGTGTTATAATTAAGCAATATGGCACAAGGGGGTGTGGTATATGGCCAATATACCACGACTAAGGACTGTTCTTAAGCACGACGCAACGCGGAGTGCCTGGATACAGCCCTTAGCCGTGGTATATTGGCCATATACCACAAACCCCCGAGGTGCCTTATTGCTATTGTAAACTGGTTACCAATGTAATTAGAGCAGTAAAACTAAATGTTTTGTCATACCCGTAGTATACGTTCGGATATACCACGGATGTCAGCCAATCAGCATTCAGGGCTCGAACCACCCAGTTTCTAATTATAAAATTTGTCCTCGGAAAACTGACTATCCTACCGATCCTTGACTTCGGCGATGTCATTTACAAAATAGCTTCCAACACTCTACTCAGCAAATTGGATGTAGTCTATCACAGTGCCATCCGTTTTGTCACCAAAGCCCCATATACTACCCACCATTGGGACCTGTACACTCTCGTTGGCTGGCCCTCACTACATATTCGTCGCCAAACCCACTGGCTCCAGGTCATCTATAAATCACTTCTAGGCAAATCCCTGCCTTATCTTAGATCATTGGTCACCATAGCAACACCCACCCGTAGTATGCGTTCCAGCAGGTATATCTCACTGGTCATCCCCAAAGCCAACACCTCCTTTGGCCGCCATTCCTTCCAGTTCTCTGCTGCAAATGACTGGAACGAACTGCAAAAATCTTTGAAGCTGGAGACACTTATCTCCCTCACTAACTTTAAGCATCAGTTGTCAGAGCAGCTTACCGATCACTGCACCTGTACACACCCCATCTGAAATTAGCCCACCCAACTACCTCATCCCCATATTGTTATTTACATTGTTATTTATTTTGCTCATTTTCACCCCAGTATCTCTATTTGCACATCATCTTCTGCACTTCTATCACTCCAGTGTTAATACTAAATTGTAATTATTTTGCACTATGGCCTATTTATTGCCTTACCTACATAACTTACTACATTTGCACACACTGTATATAGATTATCTATTGTGTTTTTGACTGTACGTTTAGTTTATTCCATATGTAACTATGTGTTGTTGTTATTTTTATCGCAATACTTTGCTTTATCTTGGCCAGGTCGCAGTTGTAAATGAGAACTTGTTCTCAACTGGCTTACCTGGTTAAATAAAGGTTAAATAAAAAAATTAAATAAAAAAAACAGTACTTACTTTCCTATCACTCCATGTAGTCCAAGTCAGGTCAGTCAGTGTGAGTGAATCAAAGCAGTGCTGTACTGAGTTTGGTAGCCATCTACCCTGACACATTGTATGGCATGTTGGGCAACCAGTATCAACTAAATCACCAGTGACAACGCATAGAGTGTTCTATACTATAGCCTAATCCCTACTAACAGTGCAATACTTTTGTCCAGGGCCCACTATTTAGGGAATAGGGTGCCATTTCATACGCAGTCCCAGTAAGCAACCCGATTTGTGACGAGTTTGGTAGCCGCCCACACTGACACATAGTATGGTGCGTTATGCAATCAAGTGTCACAGCCTCCTAATTGCCAGTGACATCGCTCAGAATGTTTCACTGTGAAATTAATCACAACACAAGCGCCAGGCAGCTCTACATATTTTACACCCAGCGCGGCTTGTAATTCACAACAGACGAGCTAATTAATAAACCACATGCAACACAAATACCAGTGAGCTACATTACAAGACACTTGATGTCTAAATGATCATCGGCCACCTGTAAAACGATGCGGGGGGACAGAATACTAAGGCTGCTTTTACACAAGCAGACCATTTCTTATATATTTTTTCCACTAATTGGTCTTTTTACCAATCACATCTGATCTTTTCACATCAGATTTGTTTCAGAGCAGATCTGATTGGACAAAATACGAATTAGTGAGAACGTTTTGGGGGGCTGCCTGTGTAAACGCAGCCTTAAGAGCAATATCCAGAATCAGATAGCTTCTAAGTACAGCATGGACAGGTAGAACTGATTGTATGGTAAGAGTTGTATTTAGAACCACGGTGTTTATCCAACTCAAAAGACATTCAAAGCTCAATATAAACGAGGTGGTTCGAGCCCTGAATGCTGATTGGCTGACAACAGTGGTATATCAGAACGTATACCACGGGTATGAAAAAACATTTATTTGTACTGTTCTAATTACGTTGGTAACCAGTTTATAAAAGCGATAAGGCACCTTGGAGGTTTGTGGTATATGGCCAATATACCACGGCTAAGGGCTGTATCCAGGCACTCCACATTGCGTCGTACGTAAGAACAGCCCTTAGCCATGGTATAGTGGCCATATAACACACCCCCTCTGGCCTTATTGCTTAAATAGACTCTAGTAGTGAATAGAGAAGAGGACATTGGAGTTCGACGGTTCCATATCTACAGCAGCTCACAATTGTTAACACAGTTTGTGAAACATATCCATATTTCCAAATGCCTGAGCTATTAATGTTGTGCCTGGTATCAATAATATAGTTCTTATATTGTCACGATAGGTTGAATAAGATATGAAGATAGCATGTTATGAAGTTACATTTCGAGAACTTGGGACTATAAGGTTCTATCTGCAACAAGATGATTCTGAGATAATTGGCTTTAAAGTTCCGAACCCTCATTGGTTTGAATGGTGTCAGTGATTTTTATATTTTATTCTTTTTTTAGAACTATATAGGTAGAGAACATTGAACAGAACAAGGATATGTCAATAACTCATTTTTGACAAAAATGCAGATAGAACCTTATAGTCCCAAGCTCTCGATTTGTTTGGAGAGGTAATGTAGGGAAAATGGCGACCTCAGACTCATTATAAAGTTATGATGGAAATGGTCTGTATCTGGGCACGCATGAAGAGTAGTTTATCCCCTCCCGTTTTCTTAGCATTATAAAAATATGAATGGTTCCCTCAGAAACACACACGACTGTACATCGACGGAGTCGAGCATAATCAACGTGACATGCATTTCACATTTAGTATACTTCTGGAAGGGCTGGTTTTGACCGGTTTCTGATGTTTGGAACACACACGCCCGGCATGGAGAGATAGTAAGACACCCAATTTGGGACGAAGCACAGGCTAATTGGTTTGACATCTCGCTTTTGTTTAATGAGTGTTAAAATTAGGTTGGGATCATGTTTACACGCTGGTAAACCGTGTTTCTTTTTAGGGGTCTATGATTAGCTTTGATCTTCGGGCGAGGGCTTCTAAGACTAATTGCTCAGATTGTTAGTTTTTTGTCTGAAAAATACAAAGAAAATAAGATGCTGCTTTCTCCGTCGAGACATCTTCAAGACGGAGAGCAGACAGACAATTAGTTTATTTTTACAACAATGAAAAAGAAGCGAAAAAGTCAAACATTGCTCTTTAGATATCAATTGATTCTGAAGTTCCTTATTGGTCTGAAGTTCCTTGTTTTTCTCCACACTAATGCCCAATGAAGTCATGCTTCATCCATGAATGACATGAGATCTCAACTTGATCACCAGGGCATCCTGACTGTCTTGTTCTCTGAATAGCATAGCTTCAAGGTGTCTGTGTGAGTTAGTGACAGGTCATTTCACCATATTCACCATGTTTTTCCAACCATCTCTGAGGCGATCCTTTGCTGCCACCCACCTGCTCTGGCTGAGATGAGTGTGTGTGTGTGTGTACATACATACATGTGTGTGTATGTGTGTGTGTATGTGTGTGTGTGTGTGTGTGTGTGTGTGTGTGTGTGTGTGTGTGTGTGTGTGTGTGTGTGTGTGTGTGTGTGGCTAGAATGAGTCAGATTAGGCAGACAGTGAGGAGAGAGTCTTACCAGACATTCAGAAAACTGGCTACAGCCTCTGGCCGACCAGATTGAATACAGTACTTTAATAAAGAGATGGGGAATGCCACAGATTAATTGAAGAGATGCGGAATGCCACAGATTAACTGAAGAGATGGGGAATGCCACAGATTAACTAAAGAGATGGAGAACGCCACAGATTAACTAAAGAGATGGAGAACGCCACAGATTAACTAAAGAGATGGGGAATGCCACAGATTAACTAAAGAGATGGAGAACGCCACAGATTAACTAAAGAGATGGAGAACGCCACAGATTAACTAAAGAGATGGGGAACGCCACAGATTAACTAAAGAGATGGGGAATGCCACAGATTAACTAAAGAGATGGAGAACGCCACAGATTAACTGAAGAGATGCAGAATGCCACAGATTAATTGAAGAGATGGGGAATGCCACAGATTAATTGAAGAGATGCGGAATGCCACAGATTAACTGAAGAGATGGGGAATGCCACAGATTAACTAAAGAGATGGAGAACGCCACAGATTAACTAAAGAGATGGAGAACACCACAGATTAACTAAAGAGATGGGGAATGCCACAGATTAACTAAAGAGATGGAGAACGCCACAGATTAACTAAAGAGATGGAGAACGCCACAGATTAACTAAAGAGATGGGGAACGCCACAGATTAACTAAAGAGATGGGGAACGCCACAGATTAACTAAAGAGATGGGGAACGCCACAGATTAACTAAAGAGATGGGGAACGCCACAGATTAACTAAAGAGATGGGGAACGCCACAGATTAACTAAAGAGATGGGGAACGCCACAGATTATCCATCAATAGTCTAGCTGGATAGAGATGTTTATCTTGATCAAAGCCAACAACAATCCACAAAATACACAGACAGATGCACACACACGTACAAGCACCCACACCCACACCCACACCCACACACATACACTGGAGGTGGTTGTACTAATCCTTTCCCCCTCCTGCCTGGAAAGTTACATCATAGTCAGTCTGACCCATTTAGAAAGCCTGTCTCCGTCTCTGCACCAGGGCTCACATCCAACATGTTCAGGTCAGGTCACCAGGATCTAAAACCGCCCACAGAGCGCAGCACAAGCCTATTCTATATAGTGTGTGTGTGTGGCTGAGTGTGTGTGTATGAGAGAGAGAGAGAGAGAGAGAGAGAGAGAGAGAGAGAGAGAGATGTTGTTTGTCTACTGTATGTGTAATTGCATGTATCTACAGTATATCTACGTCTGCATTTGTGCAGGTGTGAGGCTCTGAATCTTTACAAGGTACTGCCAAATAAGATGACCTTGCAAGAGAGATGCAGTATATCATGGATAACAATTCATGCTCCCATAGACCAACAGTGACTAACGTGTCATGGAAAAACAAGGAACTCAGTTGAACTGCTATGCAAATGAATCTCCATTCACCTCAGCGGCTTAACTGAAACCGGCGCCCACCTATTTTCCAACAGATAATGAGCTAAAACCTTTTTGTTTTCTTAAAGAAATAACTTTCCTGGACAGAAAAAAAGGAGGACGGTAATTCAAACCACTAATTTGTCCAGATTGAGCCTTGTAGTGTTTACTAAGCCTTTCACCTCTCGAAGTGTCTCGTTGTCGCTTGAAACCAACCTGCACAAAAACACCACATATCATGTCAACAATCAACTCTCTCCAACCATCCTCTATCTGTTGTTGTTGATCCAAAATGGCCACCGATAATATATGATCCTCCCCCCTAAAATGCTGTTTAAATAAAGCAGTCACCATGTGGCGATGCATCATTCAATTTACAGTAGTGTCCTGGGTGTTCGGATTGGAACCGGGGGCCTCATTTATAACTGTTGCGCATATTTCACACTAAATATCTGCGTGCGGATATATACTGACATTTATGAACTTGGCATACACCATACATACAGTACCAGTCAAAAGTTTAGACACACCTACTCATTTAAGGGTTTTTCTTTGTTTTTACAATTTTTTACATTGTAGAATAATAGTGAAGATATCAAAACTATGAAATAACATATTTTTGATTTGTTTAACACATTTTTGGTTACTACATGATTCGATATGTGTTATTTCATAGTTTTGATGTCTTCACTATTATTCTACAATAAAAAAAAATAGTAAAAACAAAGAAAAACCCTTGAATGAGTAGGTGTGTCCAAACTTTTGACTGGTAGTGTACTTATGATTCCCGTAAGCCTATAAATTGTGAATGGTCATTATAAGTCTGCCTGGAAAACGCCCTCCATTCACCTTTTATGGTAAGTCTGCCAGGAAAACGCCTCCATTCACCTTTTATGGTGACAATAATGTCCTTTTATATGCTGTATAATTTGGAACTATTGAAATCAGGCCACGGCAGTTTCTAAAAGAAAGAGCAATGGAAAATTTGATCAAATGTTTTTGGTGGTGTTGGCAGAATCTTTTAATCTTTTGTAGTAACTTATGCTGTATTCTCCAAAGGACTGTGACAGTTTCTGAAAGAAAAAACAATCATCACCGACCCCTCCCATTGGTGTGCACCGGTCAGCAGAATGTTTGAATTCAACAATGTTTTGCATTTACTTTTTCCCCGACCTAAATATGCTGGACTGCCAGCAGACCTGTAGAGCTCACCTCGGTCATCATGAAAACCTTTGAGCGCCTGGTACTGTCCCATCTCAAAACTTGTGCTTCCCTAAACCAACTTCAGTTTGCCTACAGAGATTACAGGTCTGTGGACAACGCTGTCAACATGGGCTACATCCTCAAACACCTCGATAACCCAAAGACATATGCAAGGATATTGTTTGTGGACTTTAGCTCTGCATTCAATACCATCATCCCAGAACTGCTACAAGATAAACTCTCCCAGCTGAACGTGCCCAGCTCCATCTTTCCATCTGTCAGTGGATCACTTACTTCCTGTCCAACAGGACGCAACACGTGAAGCTGGGAAAACACCTTTTGGACTCTTTATCCCTCAGCACCGGAGCGCCGCAAGGATGCGTGGTCTCACCTCTACTCTACTCATTCTGCACCAATGCCTGCACCTCCAACAATGCATCTGTCAAACTACTCAAGTTTGCAGATGGTACAACTCTGGTTGGTCTCATCACCAACGACGATGAGTCCATGCACCATGGAGAGGTCGACCGGCTAGTGGCCTGGTGCAGTCGCAATAATGTGGAACTCAATACAGACAAAACCATGGAAATGCTGGTTGACTTCAGAAAACGTCCCCCACCATCTCTCCCCCTCGAGATTGATGGCTCAGCTGTTAGCACGGCTGAATCATTCAAATTCCTGGGGACCATCATCTCCCACAACCTCAAGTGGGAGGACAACATCACAGTGGTCACCAAGAAGGCCCACCAGCCGATGTACTAATTGCAACAGCTGAAAAGAAAACGCAAAATCTCCCAGTCAATCCCGATCCGGTTTTACGTATCAATCGTTGAGTCCATCCACACCTCCTCCATCCCTGTCTGGTTTGGGTCTGCGTCTGCCCGCTGCAAGGACAAACTGCAACGCATTGTTCGGTCTTCAGAGAGGGTCATCGGCTGCCACCTGCCCTCCATCGAGGTCCTGCACGACGCCAGGGCAAGGAAG
The DNA here is from genome assembly GCF_964263955.1 of Coregonus lavaretus. Lineage (NCBI taxonomy): Eukaryota > Metazoa > Chordata > Actinopteri > Salmoniformes > Salmonidae > Coregonus > Coregonus lavaretus. Next base: position 2,983,313 of record NW_028167181.1, read on the forward strand.
CGTGCAGGAAAATCATCGCCGACCCCTACGCATGGTCTGAAGTTTGCGTGGAGGTAAGGACATTCTCACGCCAAGTAAAATAATAAACAAAAAAAAGTATGTTTTTATAAATGCGGGAAAACTGGTGCACACATGTTTTGAGGTATACTGTGAGGGAAAAAAGTATTTGATCCCCTGCTGATTTTGTACGTTTGCCCACTGACAAAGACATGATCAGTCTATACTTTTAATGGTAGGTTTATTTGAACAGTGAGAGACAGAATAACAACAAAATAATCCAGAAAAACGCATGTCAAAAATGTTATAAATGTATTTGCATTTTAATGAGGGAAATAAGTATTTGACCCCTCTGCAAAACATGACTTAGTACTTGGTGGCAAAACCCTTGTTGGCAATCACAGAGGTCAGACGTTTCTTGTAGTTGGGCACCAGGTTTGCACACATCTCAGGAGGGATTTTGTTCCACTCCTCTTTGCAGATCTTCTCCAAGTCATTAAGGTTTCGAGGCTGACGTTTGGCAACTCAAACCTTCAGCTCCCTCCACAGATTTTCTATGGGATTAAGGTCTGGAGACTGGCTAGGCCACTCCAGGACCTTAATGGGCTTCTTCTTGAGCCACTCCTTTGTTGCCTTGGCCGTGTGTTTTGGGTCATTGTCATGCTGGAATACCCATCCACGACCCATTTTCAATGCCCTTGCTGAGGGAAGGAGGTTCTCACCCAAGATTTGACGGTACATGACCCCGTCCATCATCCCTTGGATGCGGTGAAGTTGTCCTGTCCCCTTAGCAGAAAAACACCCCCAAAGCATAATGTTTCCACCTCCATGTTTGACGGTGGGGATGGTGTTCTTGGGGTCATAGGCAGCATTCCTCCTCCTCCAAACACGGCGAGTTGAGTTGATGCCAAAGAGCTCGATTTTGGTCTCATCTGACCAGAACACTTTGATCATTCAGATGTTCATTGGCAAACTTCAGACAGCCCTGTATACTGTATGTGATTTCTTGAGCAGGGGGACCTTGCGGGCGCTGCAGGATTTCAGTCCTTCACGGCGTAGTGTGTTACCAATTGTTTTCTTGGTGACTATGGTCCCAGCTGCCTTGAGATCATTGACAAGATCATCCCGTGTAGTTCTGGGCTGATTCCTCACCGTTCCCATGATCATTGCAACTCCACGAGGTGAGATCTTGCATGGAGCCCCAGGCCGAGGGAGATTGACAGTTCTTTTGTGTTTCTTCCATTTGCGAATAATCGCACCAACTGTTGTCACCTTCTCACCAAGCTGCTTGGCGATGGTCTTGTAGCCCATTCCAGCCTTGTGTAGGTCTACAATCTTGTCCCTGACATCCTTGGAGAGCTCTTTGATCTTGGCCATGGTGGAGAGTTTGGAATCTGATTGATTGATTGCTTCTGTGGACAGGTTTCTTTTAGACAGGTAACAAACTGAGATTAGGAGCACTCCCTTTAAGAGTGTGCGCCTAATCTCAGCTCGTTACCTGTATAAAAGACACCTGGGAGCCAGAGATCTTTCTGATTGAGAGGGGGTCAAATACTTATTTCCCTCATTAAAATGCAAATCAATTTATAACATTTTTGACATGCGTTTTTCTGGATTTTTTTGTTGTTATTCTGTCTCTCACTGTTCAAATAAACCTACCATTAAAATTATAGACTGATCATTTCTTTGTCAGTGGGCAAACATACAAAATCAGCAGGGGATCAAATACTTTTTTCCCTCAATGTATTTTGTACTTACGCAATGTTTATAAAATGAGGCCTTGGGCTATTTATATTTTCAATGTTTTCCCTGCATCCCATGCTGCTTTGGCATCTGGTCCAACCCGGGCAAGGGGGAAGGAAACGTGTGCTAGAAGGCAACTGGGGAATATCAATTTGTAATCTACTTGACACAATTTCGTCAAACATCCCATTATGTAGTGATGAAATCGGACATGTTAATGTGCTGATCTGGAGTCAGGGGATGTAGCCTCTATACCCGGTGTTCCTACTAAATATTGATCATGTGTCTCATACTGCCAGGCAGCAGGAGCAAACAGGTTATTCAATAATAAACACGTTTCAGCTGGCTCGCCTATGCTTTAGTTAGCAGTGTACAGATGTAGAATCTTCCTTTGAGCCAGTTTGCTACAGCAGGAAAATAATCCTGCAGCAACAGGAAATGTGAATTTTTATATGGATTATAATTAATAGATATTATATGGGTTTACACATTTTTCGTAAGGGAAAATCAAGTTTGAAATTTTTAAGTGGAGATTACAAACCTCAAAAGCATTTTTAAACCTCAAATACACTACACGTTTTAAATGTCCTGCACTGCAGGAAAGTTATCCTGCAACAGGGTGATCAAATTAAGATCCTACATCTATAGGCTAAATCCCCTAGGGGTATTCACATAAATACTGGCTAGAACTTTATATAGGGAGTAGGTTATTCAAGGCTTAGGTGTTATACCAACCTGCCTTATATTTATATCAATACAAAAACATGTTCCGGTGTACTACTGTGTCAAAGGCTGGAGATGGTATTTGTTGTTATTCACAAAGTACCTCAGAGTAGGAGTGCTGATCTAGGACCAGGTCTCCTCTTCCATATAATCTTATTATTTATTATGTAAAAGAAGAAACAGATCCTAGATCAGCACTCCTATTCTGAGATCCTGTGCTTTGTCTCTGAATGACCTTGGTAAAAGGAGCTAACAGTCAGTTGAGGTCTCACATGTGAGGGCTTTAAGGGACGTGGCAAAGAGGATCTTTAGACAGTCTGTCTTTGATTTCCATCGACCTCCTCTATTATGGGAATCAAAGCACTTCAACTTTACTTTGAGGGATCTGAAGGCCAGATATTGGAGAATTTGACATTTTTTGATAACTCTCTCTCTCCCCCATCTCTTTCTTTCTTTATTTCACTCACTCACTCACTCACTCACTCACTCACTCACTCACTCACTCACTCACTCACTCACTCACTCACTCACTCACTCACTCACTCACTCACTCACTCACTCACTCATTCTCTCACCATATCTCTCCTCCTCTCTCTCTCTCTCTCTCTCTCTCTCTCTCTCTCGCTCTCTCGCTCTCTCGCTCTCTCGCTCTCTCGCTTGCTCTTTCTCCACATGAGGTTATTATGTAGTCTGGGCACCTGTGAAAACACGGTAACCTTTCTCAGTGTGCCCTTCCTTGGTATTGCCAAGGGGGACCTACAACCCATGGCCAGCCAGCGCCCGACTCAGGACAATGGATTCCTCTGAAAAACATTAGTAATTGCCCTGAGGGGAGAAATAAAGTTGAATTGAATCAGTTTTCCAATATCATTTTTAGTTTTCAAAAAATTGACATGTGAATTTCCCCCAAATCCGACTCAAACGTATGAGATGATCCGAACTCTGCAACCCCACCTCTGTTGTTTATGTCACTAGTATCATTGCTGTAGGTTTGCTTTGATGGGGTGTTAAGCTTGCGTCCATTTTCTTTCTTTCTCTCTGAATCCCAATGCAGTTCAATGAGACAAATGGGTGGATGACGGATTATTACATTGTAGTACATTACGGTAAATTGCTCATTTACCAAATTGAATAAGTACATATAAAGGAAACAAACGTGTTTTCAAAAGAATCTGACTGGCTGTAGGCTATAGTTTCTAAGTAGGCTTTGGTTATGATATTTCACAATAACTTACAATATATATTTGATATCAACTAGGGACATCACATTAATGTTCAACTAACTACACTAACCGAATAACCATACGATACCTAACAGTCTTAACATGAGTTATATGTCTTATTTTGACTAAATGTAATTACGGTTGAGTCCCTCACCACCATTCCCTGAACTATATACTGCACATTAAGACTCTGGCTAGCTCCCGTTTCAAAAGAGAGGAGTTAAGCCATGCTAACAACACATACCCTTTAGCTGACCTTTATGAACTAGCTAGAGAGTTAGAACCCCACTGTGAAGACAATACTGTGTGTGCTGTATATGTGTGTGTGTGTGTGTGTGTGTGTGTGTGTGTGTGTGTGTGTGTGTGTGTATATATACTACGCCCTTTATGCGTCATGGTGTGACGCCGCAATGCATCATGGACCTCGGTCGGACACACACAGCGAGAGCAGGTTGCTCATACAATATGCTCCTGGCACGGCCGAGGATCCAACTCATTTACTAAAGAAATTGTTAACTGTGGCAATCGGACAGAGGCTGTCATTAGAGACGTATCGTTGTGTCTTGTGTTTTCCCCAAATGAATCACTGTGTCCTAACAAACAACCTTAATTAAGCCTCCACCCATGGGTCTGTTAGCCCACTGAAACGTTACACACACACATAGCATGGACGACAGGTACAAAACGTGCTACACAACGTCCAAGAACACTGCTTAAATTGGTGAAAGTGGGTACTGGGCTGTACACATGACCAGTAGCGTGGGTTTATCGCAATCCAACCGCTTTACAGCTAAATATATTCACTGAGCTAAATAAAGTACATGAGGTGGCTCAGGTTGATGAACGATTCCAAAAACAAACTGTGTCATTAGACAAATTAAAGACACAATAATCTAGGGGGGAAATTACTTAAAAGTGTGAAAAAAAACGTATTGTACTGAATACAACTGGTGACTGGTAGTGTCCTGAAAAAAAACTCTTTACTATTGCTGGAATTGAACATTATCCAGTCTGTGGCTGAGAAGATAAATGACACTGCCGACATTTGAGAGTGGGACATCAACAAAGTGGGGGATGTCAGATTGGCAGTCGGCTGATTGGAACTAACACCATAATTACTACGTACAGTAGGGACAGTAACTTCTGCTGTTCCAGAAGTGTTTTGTTTTGGCATTAACATGCTCCAATTCACCTGTCCCCATGAGGCACCGTGTACCTCTCCCTGTCATGATCACGTCGCTGCTGCTGCTAGAGTAATCTACCGTACCGTCTACCGTACCGTCTACCGTACCGTCTACCGTACCGTCTGCCGTACCGTCTACCGTACCGTCTACCGTACCGTCTACCGTACCGTCTACCGTACCGTCTGCCGTACCGTCTACCGTACCGTCTACCGTACCGTCTACCGTACCGTCTGCCGTACCGTCTACCGTACCGTCTACCGTACCGTCTACCGTACCGTCTACCGTACCGTCTACCGTACCGTCTACCGTACCGTCTACCGTACCGTCTACCGTACCGTCTGACTCCGCACACTGGAGTGGATGATGCCTCTAATCATAGTTACAGTGAGGGAAAAAAGTATTTGATCCCCTGCTGATTTTGTACGTTTGCACACTGACAAAGACATGATCAGTCTATCATTTTAATTGTAGGTTTATTTGAACAGTGAGAGACAGAATAACAACAACAAAATCCAGAAAAACGCATGTCAAAAATGTTATAAATTGATTTGCATTTTAATGAGGGAAATAAGTATTTGACCCCTCTGCAAAACATGACTTAGTACTTGGTGGCAAAACCCTTGTTGGCAATCACAGAGGTCAGACGTTTCTTGTAGTTGGGCACCAGGTTTGCACACATCTCGGGAGGGATTTGGTCCCACTCCTCTTTGCAGATCTTCTCCAAGTCATTAAGGTTTCGAGGCTGACGTTTGGCAACTCGAATCTTCAGCTCCCTCCACAGATTTTCTATGGGATTAAGGTCTGGAGACTGGCTAGGCCATTCCAGGACCTTAATGTGCTTCTTCTTGAGCCACTCCTTTGTTGCCTTAGCCGTGTGTTTTGGGTCATTGTCATGCTGGAATACCCATCCACAACCCATTTTCAATGCCCTGGCTGAGGGAAGGAGGTTCTCACCCAAGATTTGACGGTACATGGCCCTGTCCATCGTCCCTTTGATGCGGTGAAGTTGTCCTGTCCCCTTAGCAGAAAAACACCCCCAAAGCATAATGTTTCCACCTCCATGTTTGACGGTGGGGATGGTGTTCTTGGGGTCATAGGCAGCATTCCTCCTCCTCCAAACACGGCGAGTTGAGTTGATGCCAAAGAGCTCCATTTTGGTCTCATCTGACCACAACACTTTCACCCAGTTCTCCTCTGAATCATTCAGATGTTCATTGGCAAACTTCAGACGGGCATGGATATGTGCTTTCTTGAGCAGGGGGACCTTGCGGGCGCTGCAGGATTTCAGTCCTTCACGGCGTAGTGTGTTACCAATTGTTTTCTTGGTGACTATGGTCCCAGCTGCCTTGAGACCATTGACAAGATACTCCTGTGTAGTTCTGGGCTGATTCCTCACCGTTCTCATGATCATTGCAACTCCATGAGGTGAGATCTTGCATGGAGCCCCAGGCCGAGGGAGATTGACAGTTATTTTGTGTTTCTTCCATTTGCGAATAATCGCACCAACTGTTGTCACCTTCTCACCAAGCTGCTTGGCGATGGTCTTGTAGCCCATTCCAGCCTTGTGTAGGTCTACAATCTTGTCCCTGACATCCTTGGAGAGCTCTTTGGTCTTGGCCATGGTGGAGAGTTTGGAATCTAATTGATTGATTGCTTCTGTGGACAGGTGTCTTTTATACAGGTAACAAGCTGAGATTAGGAGCACTCCCTTTAAGAGTGTGCTCCTAATCTCAGCTCGTTACCTGTATAAAAGACACCTGTGAGCCAGAAATATTTCTGATTGAGAGGGGGTCAAATACTTATTTCCCTCATTAAAATGCAAATCAATTTATAACATTTTTGACATGCGTTTTTCTGGATTTTTTTGTTGTTATTCTGTCTCTCACTGTTCAAATAAACCTACCATTAAAATTATAGACTGATCATTTCTTTGTCAGTGGGCAAACGTACAAAATCAGCAGGGGATCAAATACTTTTTTCCCTCACTGTATCATTCAACCAAGACGACTACCTGTCGCTACAGATGTTGGATGTTAATTTGATCATCCTGTTGCTGGAGAACTTTCCTGCAATGCAGGCAAATTAAAACTTGTAGTGTATTTGAGCTTTAAAAAGGCTTCTGAAGTTTGTAATTTCCACTTTTAAATTTCAGAAATGATTTTCCCTTATGAAAAATGTATCAACCCCTACAAAAATGTATATTAATTATAATCCACATAATAATGAACATTTCCTGCTTCTGCAGGATTCTTTTCCTTCTGTAGTAAACAGACCTTAATCTTAGAGCAGATTTAGACACAGCTAGTTTGAATCCCGCTTCAAAAAATACATCAGGTTTAGTGCCTGAAGCAAGTGAGTTCCCAGAAACTATGTAAGATCTTGATAATCATAAATAATATAAATGCATTGATTTATACAAGGGAAGTCCTTATAGTGAAAGTTTGCCAACAACTTTAAAGGCCATGTTTCATAAAAAATAAATAAAAATAATAAGAAGAAGAAACTCACTTTTTGGGGGGGGGGTATTGACATCTACAAGTGCTGTATATTCTATTTTTTTTGTTGCCAGGATTATATAGCAACCTGACCTTTAAAGATCTATACCCTAGAGAGAAGTCAAGCCCAGGTAAATAATTTAACCCACAAAACAGACATGTTTATGATCTGGTCTGTACCTATAGCAGGCAGTGATTGATTGGCGGCCATTTTGTGAGATAAATGAGGAAGAGCTGCCTGGCTGCCAGAGCGGAGGCGGGAAACTGTGGTGGTTATCTCCTCCTTGGGAACAAATTTCCTGCTCTTTTAAGCAGGTTCCCAACCATGCAGGATTAACAGCCAGTAGAGCAGAGCAGACCAGGGCAAGGCAATGCTGCAGGTTGGGCTCTGTCTGTCAATCTGTCTCTCTCTCAACACTGTCTGCTGGTAGATGTACTGTAGCTAGCTTCACCTTGGTCATGGCCCTCTCTCCAGCCCCCAAATGAACCTGTTAATCCCATAGAGAAGTTCTCTCTCTCTCTCTCTGTCAATTCAATTTCAATTTCAATTCAATTTAAGGGGCTTTATTGGCATGGGAAACATATGTTTACATTGCCAAAGCTAGTGAAATAGATAACAAACAAAAGTGAAATAAACAATAAAACATTTTTTTTTTTTTACAGTAAACATTGCACTCACAAACGTTCCAAAAGAATAAAGACATTTCAAATGTCATATTATGTGCAAATAGTTAAAGTACAAAAGGGAAAATAAATAAACATAAATATAGGTTGTATTTACAATGGTGTTTGTTCTTCAATGGTTGCTCTTTTCTTGTGGCAACAGGTCACAAATATTGCTGCTGTGATGGCACACTGTGGTATTTCACCCAAGTCTCTCTCTCAGTGGAGGCTGGTAGGAGGAGCTATATGAGGACGGCTCATTGTAATGGCTGGAATGGAATAAATGGAACAGTACCAAACACATCAAACATATGGAAACCACGTTTGACTCTGTTTCATTAATTCCATTCCAGCAATTACAATGAGCTGTCCTTATATAGCTCCTCCTAACATCCTCCACTGCTCTCCACTGACTCCCAGCTGCCGATTCTCTTATTTGTGTTATGTCTGGCTCAGGGGAAACTGAAGTGGGATCACGGGATACTGAATTCAGCCCACTGGGTATAACTGTAGGGTTATGTCTGGCTCAGAGGATACTGAACTGGGATCACGGGATACTGAATTCAGCCCACTGGGTATAACTGTAGGGTTATGTCTGGCTCAGGGGAAACGGAACTGAGATCAGGAGATACTGAATTCAGCCCACTGGGTATAACTGTAGGGTTGTTTGTTCAAAAGCAACAGGGCCCCCCAACTAACATTTACATTTACATTTACGTCATTTAGCAGACGCTCTTATCCAGAGTGACTTACAACTAAGATGGATAATGCATGTCTATGACAGGGGTGCAGGTTTTTGTTCCAGACCAATACTTACAAAAATAATATACAAAAGTGAGGATGTTATCTCAAAGATGCAAACATGTCACATTATCATGACAACTTTAATGAGATTTGGAGTGCCAGAGCAGAAACTGAAATATAGCGCCATCCTGTGGACACAATTTCTCCAGTCATAACATGTTGCCATACTGTCCTAAAACTGAGAGCTCCACTGTATCTCTCCACTGTTTGTTTATAGGCTATAAAGCCGAGAGAAATCACTGAGTTCACCTCTATGACTTAGTGACGTGTCCAGTGTGCTGGTATTTATATATTATGGGTTATTAGTCACCCCTATCTAAGATCAAAGGCCGTAGTCAGGGAAAGCACCAGCATCCTGTTTTGATTTCACTCTGTTAACACTACACAGCAGAATGGTTTTATCATCTGAACAAGACTTGTGTATTATCATGTATTATTAACACTACATGTTATCATTAAGGCTAATTTGATGCTTATTTTACATAGGCACTAAATACCTACACAGTTTTTAATGGATTTATCTTCATAACCTATCTCTGACTAAGAAAGGCTGATTATATGCAGCCTATTCCTGCCAAGGGGGAAGATGTAACAGCCTCATTAGGCCTACGTCCTTCATGTCAGACAGCTATTAACATATATCGACTTCAGGGTCAGTGGGTGTTTTTGTTTAGTACTCAAACATCAAGTAGGCATACAGTTAGTATAACCTCACACCGGCGCATTACTACAGATACATGTGCAAAATATCAGCCTTGCAAAGCACAGTGAAATTGTCAAAGAGCAATACTGAGATTTCAAAGTGGTAAACGATGCATAATATGCATAATATACTTGTTTTTTTTGCAAAATGAATAGGCCTACTGTGCATTTTATTCATGTTGAATTTAGGCCTATTAGTAAATGTCTTATTTATAGCCTACTGCATTCTATTATTCTGTTCTACACTATCTAAAAAATTAATTGGACAGCTGTCATGTTTATTTCATCTCGTTCAACGCTCTTTGAGACGGTCTCCTATCCAAAAAGCATTTTGAGTATTAAATATTTGAACCATGTTTGTCTGTCCGGAACAGCCGGAGACACTCAACCATAATGTAAAGGTGCCCTAATTCCAGCGCAATAGCGTACCTGTGCTCAGGAGCCTGTGACCGAACGCACTCCCCTCCTTCCCCTCCCCCTCTCTCTCTCTCCCGTCCCCGCCACCCCTTCAGAGTTTGTATTGCACTCGTTGCAGTAGGAGGGTTCATGTGCACATAATGACGTCGCTCTGCAAGTCTGTCTGACTCCTTCGCTGTTTTTATCAGTCATTCTATCGAAAGGCTAGAAAATCGTAAATCTGCGGAATTATGGTCCGAATGTGAGAATATCTGACGCGTTCGATTTATATGTCGCTCTCGATCGGTGTGTCAAAGCAGTGTCTTGATGTTGAGGATTACGAGTGATATAGGCTACGCAGCTCAGAGTCCAAACCTACTGTTCGGTGCGTTGAGCTGTCAGAACTGAAACTAGTGGATGTATGGCAAGAGAAAATACAGAATAGCTCAAGTGGGGGATATTGTAAAGAAGAAGAAATAAGGTACAGGCTTGTTTTCGTGTCTTTAATCTCTCTTCTGGATTATTGCTGCCCAGCAACACAGCCACTTGACAAATCTGAATGTCGTAATTAAGGTAAGGGCGCATAATGATATAGCTCGAGGTAGGTAATAGACTAGTGGTTATTATAATACTTAGATTAATCTGTCAACTCCCTAAACGAAATGTGAATTACTTTAAAACGTCACCTGAATTATCCACAGGAAATCTTTAACTTTGAACTATATCCTGGGGGACCGCTCAGACAGATTGTGACCTATAGGCTATAAATAACATTAAAGGCTGCTCTATTTCTCTTTCTTTCTAAACAATAATAATAGCCTAATAATAATAATAATAATAATTAGACTTATTTGCGCCCAGCAGGCTATTGGGCGCATTTATTTATTATGGAATCTAAACTGTTTATGACTTTTCAAAGATCAGTTAATAACAATTTGAACTTTTTCTCCAGTGACATTTCCATCAGATAATAATTCTTTACAATAAGAAATCATGGATAAGACTATGGCTTGCTCCGCTGTCATTGCAGAACTGCGATGTCTAAAATGACCTGCATTCTAACTATTAATGCACTTTTGAAATAGTTTTGCACACTCTTCGATCAGTTGCATCAATGTCAATACTGTGATGTGCATTTTTGTAGATCAGATTGGCCACAAATGCTGCATAGCCTTCCTTCATCTGTCGTTACAACCTGGCATGTAGCCTACCTGTTTTTGTAGTTTGTGCGTCGAAAACTAACCTATCACATAAGCGTTCTCATTTATTATAGCCTAACCCGTAATTAGGTCAGCTCAATCAAAATTGCATTGTTTTTCTTTAGTCCTTCACTTTGACAGTAGGCTAAAACATAAGTTTACGAGGACATAAGTTTACGAACAACAACATTACATTACCCATAATATAAAGGGCTAAATGTGATAGCATGGGTCAATACTGCCCATTGAATTATTCTCGAAAGTTGTGATATGTTTTCCAGAAGACGCTCAAAGATAGATACCATTTCAAGTTATGTCGCAGCTATGTTGTGTCTGAAAAACCAATAGCGGAGTGACAGAATAGTCGGACCAATCCGTGAATGGCGTGATAAAAGTTTATGTGACGCTGTGTCTGTCTCTATCCAATGGAAGTGCCCAAGAGTAGGAAATGAACAGTATAAAACTACGTCATGTATTTTTTTAAGTCAAACTGTACTGACTTGGCGATTTAATATTACAGTAAGTGCAATTAACCCTTTCCTGCAACCCATAAGTTATTATAATGTTATGCATCTAAATAAATAAATTATAAGAAGGAACTTGTTATGAATGATAAGGTGTGATGGGAAATTGAGTCATAGAACGATTATTACTCAGACATGACAACACACAATCTATAATAATAACTTAATACATTAACTTGACAATTCTAGCTGGTGTTAAATCACTGTAAAATCAAACGTGTATAGGTTCAACAAATATGCAGAGGGAATGGATCATGCTCAGCTCCTAGCACTGTGCCTCCCTGTGCATCTGCTCTAACTTTTCCCCCCTAGAGACATTCTCAGGTCTCCAAACATGACTTAGAGACATTCTCAGGTCTCCAAACATGACTTAGAGACATTCTCAGGTCTCCAAACATGACTTAGGCTGTCCCAAATGGAACCCTATTCCCCCATAAGGCCCTGGTCAAAAGTAGTGCACTTTTACACAAAAATGTATGCACGCATGACTGTAAGTCGCTTTGGATAAAAGCGTCTGCTAAATGGCATATTATTATTATATTATAAAGGGAATAGGGTGCCATTTGGGACATACCGCCTTAGACAAAGTTCCCATATATAACAATTTCACCCTCAGGGATTCTTAGTTTAAAAGCCAAAGCAAATAAACAGTTGACTAAGTGAGGAGGAATGTCTAAATGAATTTCCAGAAATTAATATGACTTGATTGACAGAGAAAATGCTTGCTGATTTAAAAGGATACTTAACTTGGATACTGTAGATGTTTAATTTCCCTGCTATATAAACACACTTAAGTCAATCTTAATGAAATCCCCATCCATTGAATAAATACTTTACACTGTTCATGATTTAATAAATATTTGTGTTCAATTACAGTTTTTATATTCAGTAGTATGCTCTCAGCTACGGCAATATGAGATTCCAGCGGCTTGTGAATGCTATATGAATGATGCATAAAAAATTGCCTACCACTTTGAATTCATATTTAAACAGCATTCATTGAATGAATGTATTCCTCCAACCTGCAGGTGAATCAATGACCCAGCGATGGAGACCAAAAGATACCCAAGTTTCTTCGAAGGATCCACGGACACGGAGAAGAACAGATGGTCCCATGTCCCCAGCAGTGCCATGGACTACTGCTGCAGCGAAGCCGAGGAGGCCGACAGCCTGAACCTGAACAGCAACAGTGATGTCCTGATGGACATAGTCAACGTCAGCTGCTCCCCCAGCAGCAACACAGCCGACGGCAAGGAGAGTAACAATAACAACAAAGAGAAGAAGAAGTTAGAGCAGCAGCCTACTCTCAAACTGACCCAGAACCAGCACCAGCCTTTTGTTCTCCCCCTCTTGAACAGTTCCCTCCATGGGAGGAAGCCAGAGATGATGGACTCCAAGGAGCTCTCCAAAACTGTGGCTGAGTCCATGGGCTTGTATATGAACGCGGCCAGGGAGGCCACGGACTTTGGCGGCTTCGGCCAACAGGGGGGTCATTGTAGCCCGGGGAAGATGTACCCAGCGGGGGTTTGCAGGCGCCCCTGTCTCGAGGACAGCCAGTGTGCTGCGTCCACGAAGTCCCCTTCTACGGGGTTCCCGAATCAGCCCAGCTCCACCCCAGGGGATTGCTGCTCATCTGGAACCCCAGCAGGGTCAGCCATCTTGGGCTTGTCTCTGTCCTGCAGCCCCCAGACGCCCAGCTCCATCTCCAGCCCCGGAGGCAGCAACAACCTGGTTTCGTCCACCACCAGCCCCACCTGCTTTGGGGGGCCATTCGCCTGTTCAACCATCAGTAGCCTCGTCAACCAGCAGAACGCTGCCGGCCCAGCTCTAGCCCACAACCACGTCCACAGGAGGAACTCGGCCACCTGCAGCCCAGCAGGGTCCAGCACGGTGGGGTCGCCTCCGCTCACTAGCCCCCTCAATGTGATGCGGTCGCCCATCTCCAGCCCCCAGAGCATGAGCAGCGTGCGCTCCCCACCGTCATGCAGCACCTCTACCAACATGAGGTCATCGTCTGTATCCAGCCCCACCGGCAGCACCAACAACACGAGGGCTTCATCGTCTATCTCTAGTCCGACCACCGGGGGCCCCATGGCGGTGTCCTCGAGCCCCAGGAACCCCTCTGGCAGCGGGGGTGGGTTTGCCGTGTCCAGCCCTGCTAGTGAATTGGGCCTGGTCCAAAATGACTCCAACAGTCCAGAGGGACGAGGAGACCAGCAGGACTTCAAGGAGTTTGAGTTCCCCAAGGTGGAGAGCGTGGACGGGGAGATGTTCAACGTAGGCCTGGACCACATGGGTATGGTGAAGTTCATCAAGAATGAACCCGACACAGACTATAGGAGCATGTGTCTGGGTAACGGTAGCAACAACACAAAGTGTAACCAGGCCACCGGTTGCCCCGGCAACGGCTCACCTTTCATCAGACAGATAAAGAGTGAGCCAAACAAAGACGGCGGCGGATGCATGAATCCTCAGTGCTACAGTGAGCAGCAGCAGCAGCAACACTCTATGGGTCTCTTCCAGTCAGGTCCGTCCGAGATCACCTACTTGTCTCTGAGGGACAATGTTGACGAATACAGTCTCTCTGGGATCTTGGGACCTCCGGGCACGGAGATGAATAGCAGTTACGAAGCCGGCGTGTTCCCCCACAACCTCCTGTCTAAAGTTAAACAAGAGAACAACGATGGCAGCTACTACCAAGAGAACAACAACAACGTTGTGCCCACGTCGGCCATTGTGGGCGTTAATTCAGGCGGACACTCGTTTCACTACCAGATCGGAGCACAGGGGACAATGTCTTTCTCGCGGCACGACCCAAGGGATCATGGGACAAACCCCTTATTGAATCTAATTTCCCCTGTTACCGCGTTAATGGAGTCGTGGAAATCTCGGCCCGGCATGTCGCAGGGTCCAAGAGGAGAGGGCTATCCAGGTCATGGCTGCATGCCAGACAGCATGTCAAGGTAAGAAAGAGATGGATGCTGCTGCACAACTCCAGGACAGTAAGAGCGGCTGGCTGGCTCAGAAATGTTTGTTACCTTCAATATAGAAAAGTTGAAGGAGAAAACAAACAGCATTGTGGGTACTGTAGTGCTGCTGCACAACTCCAGTACAGTGCGCTGGCTCAGAAACTGTTATGTTACTTTAGACTTGTTATAAGACGTGATAGATTGGCCACAGCATCTGCACAAAGCACACCCAGTGGTATAATCCAAGTGCTCTCATGTGCAGAGAGTTGCTCCCTGCTGTGTAGCTTTTGAGTCGAACTGAGTCTGTTTACTTCAGTGTGACAGGATGAATGAAGGGGACAGTGTGTCTGTCTTAAAGACCATGTGGCCCGAGGGGTTAAAGAAGGGCGTTTGCTCCGAGTCGGGGACTACCAAAATACTAATAACAACAAGGCTTGGGAAAGGGAAAAGCAGCGGGATGTTGGCTTGGCTGGGAGAACAGGAACTAAGGGATGGGGTCCAGGTCATTGTTACAGTGCATTAGCATGGGATAGCAACATAGCAACACACACTGCTGCCCTGGACCTATTCTCTACTGTATCTAATAGAGGCTAAAGTTTGCTCTCTTATCAGAGCTATGTGTATGCACAAAAACAAAATTTATTGAACTGTTATTGAGAGGTCCGTAAAGGACCTTGTGTAATGCAAATATATTTTTACGAGCCTGAGCTGGCAATTATGTGGCGACGTCATAAATGATTATGAATGATAGATCACATGCTTTTGTTCTCAGATATAGGAAACAAACAGTTGCTTTGCAGGGCGGAGCCCCGGCCACCAAACAAAAACAAACATGCAGGAAAACGGCCAATCTGGCAACATCTAACTTTGACACAGTTGTTGTTCGGACAGTTTATCTGATGTCCCAGTTGAGTGTGAAGCTAAATACAGCATTATGATATTAAGATCCAGGATTAATAAAACAAAAGATTCACAGCTATGAAACCGACCTGGAAATTGGAAAAAAATTGTCCAACTTTGTTGCAAATTCAGTATGTGAAGGAGTTACATAAATAATTCCTTCCTTGCATAAGGAGTTTGTTTATTTGTTTACAGTTAATTTAAAGATATGAAGATATGATTATGGCTCTGGTATTTGGAGGGTTTCGGATTTGTTTTTGGTGTGATATATTTCTTTATTTTGATCATATCACAGAGGGGATGTCTAATAATGGTGTTATAAAATCCGAGCTGATCACCGAAGCCGTAAACGTATGCACGACACGGCACACTGTAAATGTCCTACTTATTATTGCATCTTTACGAGCTCAAGTCGGTGCAGGAAGCACTAAACAAAGCCATAAACGGTATCCCCTCCTGACTTACAAAACTTTGATAGATGTTTCCCTAAGAGAAATACATTTGATTATTTGGGGCAATGGCGCCTGGCTTGGAATGCTTTTGTTTGTTGTTTTTGCCCAGAGACAAGCAGAGAAGATTACGCCTACTACTGCTAGACTAGCCCAATTGGCCAATGTGTTCCAATGTGGTTGCAACATTTACATTTTAGTCATTATCCAGAGCGACTTACAGTTAGTGAGTGCATACATATTTGTATTTTTTTCATACTGGCCCCCCGTGGGAATCAAACCCACAACCCTGGCGTTGCAAGCGCCATGCTCTACCAACTGAGCTACACGGGGCAACCAATGATTTATATATACACTAGTTGACTGATAGGGGGTGCAGTGTTGAAACCACCGTGCCTCCATCTTGGCACTACCTCATCGTTGTAACAAATATTTTGGAAGCTTTAGAAATGCATTTATTAATGTCTACATTCGTTTTTGCCACATGTATTCTATTACAGACACCATAGTGCATCATTTTAAATGAAATTATGTGAGCTAAACATAAAAAAGTATATATATTTTTTAGCTTATTAATGTTACTTTCCCCACTATAACAAAAGATACTTCAATACATGTAATCTTGTCCTTAAAACATTAATTGAAATACTGTAGAATTCCATTCATTCCTATGGCGGACTGCTCCTACTGGGGGGAGTGCCAATATGGCCGACCGGTGACTTCAAAGCCTCTCAATGGCCAATACATAGCATCAGCAATCAAGGGTTTATATTCATCATTGGTCGCAACTAATGATTTTTCTCTCTCTCCCCAACCCCTTTTTTTTTTTACGCACTCACAAACAGATCTACAACAATTATCCAATCTCACTCAAAATAGCACCAATAGCCCCATCAGTCTGGTTAAAAATGGTTCAATGATCATGTCAGCCTTTGTCCTGAGGCTGTCATGTTGGACCAGGAGGTCAGTCCCTGTCCCATTGAGTTGAATGTAATATGGACACCAGGAGCTTTACTAAATCCAACACATCGCTTCCTATCAGTAGACCATGCTACAACTCATTCAGTTGTTCTGGCTGTCTGATCAGGGCTATTCTTGTCATACTTGGCTATGGAATGGTCAGTGCTCTTTTGGCATTCAGGATGTACAGTAGAGTATGTGACAGGGGGTTAGGGCATGTATTCAAAAAGTGATTTTAGAGTAGGAGTGCTAATCTAGGGTCAGGTTATAAAATGTTCATAACATTTTATTCATTATGATCTAAAAGTCGTAACTGATCCTAGATTGGCTCTCCTAATCTAAAGACTCTTTGTGAATATGGGCCCAGAGAATTAGTTAAGATCAGGTGGGAATTAGTTAGATTTACATGCCATTCTGTCAGTTCAATTTCTATGGTTACACAGAAGACATATGCAAACTCATGACAGTAACAACCTAAAAAAAAAAAGATTTTCTACTGTACTTTATGACCTAAATACTTGACTATGCTTGTATAACCCTCTCTAACCCCCTCTTTCAAGAAATCTGGCCTAGTTTGACCCCACACTGATTTGAATAAATCAATTTCTCTTTCAACAGTTAGAATGATTATCCCTAGGGTACGAGCAGCAAATGAACTCAATGGTTTTTCCTAAACGGTTGGCCCGCCCCTGACTTCATTGTGTTTTAAATCAATACTGGATACAGAGGAATAGCCGGATGTTTGATTGGCAGAGAGCGAGGTGATGTCTATGTGCAGTGGAATGACTATACTTGTGTTTGTGTTTACACACGTGTACTGGTGTGTGTGTATGTGTGTGTGCCCCTGCGCCTGCATACAGTATCTGTGGGTTTCTGTGAGATAACAAGGCATGCAGTTCCTCCCAAATGACCTGGCCGTTACCTTGGAGACAACCTGTCTCTTCCCCTATGGTGGGAGCCAGAGCTTCAAGTGATGTTGACGGGATCACTGCCACCCTAGGCCTAATGAGATCCAGCTTAGCCCCCTAATGACAGGCAGGATGACAGTCAGAGGTGGGCCTGAGCCTGGCCTGGCCGTATGGCAGGGAGCCAGAAACTACACACTTAGCGCCTCACAGGAGAGGTTCAATCAAACACGCACTGGGGAAGACTAGCCAGAGTCCTGCTGCTCTCAAAGAAACAACACTTCATTCCAACTACATATAGCTCATCACAAGAGGAGGGGTTCAATCAATACTGCACTGCAGAAGACCCATATGCCTTTGATTAAGAAATATTGCTTTATTTAATTATATTCCTGTGCTGAGAATGCTTGTTTTTATGTGATTAATCAATTAAAAAAAAAAAATTGTTTCACTCAGTGGACAAAGTTTATGGTACCTATGAATTACATTTTCTTAGGGCGTTTACAATCGTTCCAAGTAGCCAAGCTTTGCCGCAGTGTGAGTTGGATGGACTTCCTGCCAGGATCACATAACCCCAAAAAGTCCAATTGCAGGAATTCTATGGTCCAGTCCAGCTCTGGATGGGTTAGTATTGTACCCAGGCCAGTATTTCATCAGGAGAAAGTTACATAACCGTTAAAAACCAGCAAGAAACTGGAACTTCCTTTGATCAACTGAAGCCTTGGATGGCAGGGAGGGAGAGAGAGAGAGAAGGAGGGAAAGAGAGAGAAAGAGAGAGAGAGACAGAGAGAGAGAGAAGGAGAGAAAATCGAGAGAGAGTGCTAGCTCGAGAGAGAAATCCCTGTACAGTTAATATTTTTTTCAGGCATCACTTTGGTTTCCTCAGTAAATGGGGTAATGTTTTTAATTAAAAATGACTGTTCGTCGGAGGAGTCTGGATTACTCAGTGCGAAAGCGTTTTAACTTTAATTCAAGAGAGAAAAAAAGAGAGGGAGAAAAAGAATCTCCTTAGCCCAGAATTATTTTCCATCAGAGCCTGGTTTGCTTCAGTGCTTGGGGAGAAACAGGTGGCCAACTTTATGCGGTGCAGAGATTTACATTTTGAACAGGATTTTCCCCAGCTCTACTTAAATAAGATGATATTCGACTGTATGTTTGTAGGGAATCCACTAGAAGTATTTACTGTTTAAAGCTTGTAGGGGATCCTATAGTCCGATGTACAGTATTACTTCAAAGTCTATGTAATAGCTTAAAATCCTCTTTTGAGTCTACCTCCTTAATTGAGATATACAGTGACATGTGAAAGTATTCACCCCCCTTGGCATTTTTCCTATTTTGTTGCCTTACAACCTGGAATTCAAATTGATTTTTGAGGGGTTTGTATCATTTGATTTACACAACATG
Source organism: Coregonus lavaretus (assembly GCF_964263955.1). NCBI lineage: Eukaryota > Metazoa > Chordata > Actinopteri > Salmoniformes > Salmonidae > Coregonus > Coregonus lavaretus. The sequence continues at coordinate 3,002,553 of NW_028167181.1, forward strand.
CCTACCACTTTGAAGATGCAACATATTTGTAATTGTGAAACAAACAAGAAATAAGACAAAAAAACAGAAAACTTGAGCGTGCATAACTATTCACCCCCCCCCTCATCTGACCAGAGTACCTTCTTCCATATGTTTGGGGAGTCTCCCACATGGCTTTTGGCGAACACCAAATGTGTTTGCTTATTTTTTTCTTTAAGCAATGGCTTTTTTTCTGGCCACTCTTCTGTAAAGCCCAGCTCTGTGGAGTGTACGGCTTAACGTGGTCCTATGGACAAATACTCCAATCTCCGCTGTGGAGCTTTGCAGCTCCTTCAGGGTTATAATATAATATGCCATTTAGCAGATGCTTTTATCCAAAGTGACTTACAGTCATGCGTGCATAAATTTTTGTGTATGGGTGGTCCCGGGGATCGAACCCACTACCTTGCCGTTACAAGCGCCGTGCTCTACCAGCTGAGCTACAGAGGTCTCTTTGTTGCCTCTCTGATTAATGCCCTCCATGCCTGGTCCGTGAGTTTTGGTGGGCGGCCCTCTCTTGGCAGGTTTGTTGGGGTGCCATATTATTTCAATTTTTTAATAATGGATTTAATGGTGCTCCGTGGGATGTTCAAAGTTTCGGATATTTTTTTATAACCCAACCCTGATCTGTACTTCTGCACAACTTTGTCCCTGACCTGTTTGGATAGCTCCTTGGTCTTCATGGTGCTGCTTGCTTGGTGGTGCCCCTTGCTTAGTGGTGTTGCAGACTCTGGGGCCTTTCAGAACAGGTGTATATATACTGAGATCATGTGACAGATGTGACACTTAGATTGCACACAGGTGAACTTTATTTAACTAATTATGTGACATCTGAAGGTAATTGGTTGCACCAGATCTTATTTAGGGGCTTCATAGCAAAGGAGGTGAATACATATCCATGCACCACTTTTCCGTTATTTATTTTATAGAATTTCTTTTAACAAGTTATTTTTTTCATTTCACCAATTTGGACTATTTTGTGTATGTCCATTACATGACATCCAAATAAAAATCTATTTAAATTACAGGTTGTAATGCAACAAAATAGGAAAAACGCCAAGGGGGATGAATGCTTTTGCAAGGCACTGTAAATGCTGTCATGCACCATTAAGTCATGGAAATGGTGTTAGTGTTTAAATCAATGTGGCTGGGGACCAAATTAATATACAACCTAAAAGGCCCAGTACACTTGTAGGTACCTAGTAGGTGGCTGGGTCTAAATCAACAAATAAAAAAATAAAACCTATTTCTCTACATTTTATGCTTATGGATAAAAGAGAGCATTTATTTAAAGTTACGCCAACGTTAATTTTTTGCCCTTGAACTTGGAGCCAATGGTTTGTGTGTATATCCTATAGAATAGGCCTGCCAGCACGCTGTAGTTGGCTGGTTAAGTAACGCAGCCCCAGTCATAGAAATATAATTAGTAACTCTAATAGTACTATATAATTTAATTATACTATATGTATATTTCATATTTATTACTATTTTAGTTATTGTATTTCTATGGCACCAGCCTGGAGAAGAGGAGTAGAATTGAGTCAGGTGGAGGAGAGGAAGTGCCGGTTAAAAAGGAAAAGAGAAGGCTTTGCCTCTGGACCTGGGCCAAGTCCCAATGTTCTACTGGCTGGACGAAAGGGCGTACTCCTGAGAGAACGCTAATAGGCCTTTAATTGTATGTTCTTCTACTAAATTAATGGATGGCATTGATTTGATTAATTCAGACGCGGCTGGATACTAATATCTAATTAAATCCACGTCCTCGTGGTGCTGCTCGGTACGGCTGGCCCCGGTGCATTGTGGGTTGTGAGGCTGTGAGGGGCGTTAGTTGCTCGTTTGGGATGTGGATGTGAGACAGGGGTGTTGGGGGGCATGTCCCAGGTGTCTTTACCTGCCCTAGCAAGGACAGTGTCCCTTGAGGAGGTAAAGACATTAGAGTCTTAGCTAATTCCACGTGGTCACATGAGAACTACCGTATGTCGGGTCCTCACCTTTGTGTAATAATAATGACTGGTGTTTTTCCATATCACCCCTGTGATATCTCAAGTCTATGAGTAACTTCCCATCTGTTAGCTCTGATAATGTCGTTTGTAATAGTTCATTTCTCTTTTATCCCGCATTATACCGCACTCAACATAAAATAGTGTGTGAGTAAGTCACACACACACACACAGACACACACACACACACACACACACACTATTTTATGTTGAGTGCGGTATAATGCGGGATAAAAGAGAAATGAACTATTACAAACGACATTATCAGAGCTAACAGATGGGAAGTTACTCATAGACTTGAGATATCACAGGGGTGATATGGAAAAACACCAGTCATTATTATCAATGCAAGGATTATGAGAGAAATGAGCTCAAAAAGAATCACTTGAAGCTATGGACTAAAATAAAATAATTATTACAGTTGTCTTATGAAATTAATTTTGTATTATGACATTCAAAGCCTTGGTTAAAAACACTGAACATGATTCTCGTCATGAAAAGATGAGAGGAGAAAGGAAGGATATAACCTAATGAATTGATCATACAAGCGGTAATTACTCGTTTCCTACCTCCCCCTCTCTTTCTCTGTTACTGCATCTCCCCCTCTCTCTCTCTGACTGTACAATCCTCCTTCCCTTTCCACCCTTTTCTCTCTCGTTCACTCTCTGACTGTACCTCCCTCCCTCCCCCTCTCTCCCTCTCCCCCTCCCTATCCCCCCCTCCCTCCCTCCCCCCCTCCCTCCCTCCCTCTCCCCCTCCCTCCCTCCCTCCCTTCCCTTCACTCCCTCTTCTACTGTACTTTCCTCTGTCTCACTCTCTCTTTTGCTGTACCTTCTTCCTTCTCTCCCCCTCTCCCTCCCTCCCTTTCTGTTCCATTTCTCTCTCCCTCCCTCTATTCACACACACACAGCTTGGCACCCTAATAAAAGTGTGGTTGCCTTTCGCAAGGACTGCTGGGATCAGAATGCCTGTCCTTATTTCAACCTCTTCTTGAAACAGGGTTTGATGAAACTTGGCCAAATTTCCACTGTGGGCCATACTGTAGGCAGTAGGCACAGTGTGTGTGCTCAGACATACAGAGGCTTGTCCCTCTCCGTCATTGAGCTCTTTTACATACTGTACGAAGGTAATGTAACTGTATACTTCTACCACTACGATGCAAAGCATGGGATTATTGTGACGACTGTCCTGGTTTCTATCAATAAAAGTTGTGTGAAATGGGTGAGAATAGTGTCAGGCCTTGTTAATGAAAGAGTTATCAAGACACTGAGGCTCCTATGATTTATATAGAAGACTGTTTATGAGCTACCACAATGCCCTTTTAAGTTGGTGTAGGCTACGATTCATAACAGAAGAATTTGATTGTGGGATTTTGATATTACGGTAACTTAATTGTGTCAAGAGTCTGGACAGATTTTACGGTAGCAAATATTTGATGTCTATCGGTTTGATGGACAAGGACATCATTCACATTCATCCGAGCTATAAAAAGCAATCATATTACATTTTAGTTTTCTTTGAGTAGAATCCCTCCTCTCCTTCTCAGTGCATCATTGTCTTCCTCCCTGCATTCTGATCTGCTCTACTGACCAAATAAGGGCATGGCTCGATTCATCATTCATGTTTAATTGGAGTTTGCATAAGTATTCAAGCCCTGAACTGCTGTGTTTACTTAGTCTAGCTAGCAGCTATCTCATCACTGGACAGGACGGGACTCGACTCACTGACATACGCGGAAATAGATGCCATTAAGGAAAACACTTCAAAAAATGTAAATTGTTCTGCTTAAGCGGTCCGTTAAAAAGTCCAGTTGGCTCAATTAGATGGGAGGGAAGGGGGGGATACACACACCCATGTATACACACGCACTGTACTTTTCAGAATATGTCTAATAAATCTTCAAAAGTGGCTGTCGCTATGGCTACGTGATGGCATCAAATATGACCTAGTAGTAGCACACTGTCACACAGAGCTTCTCTTTATATTCTAACCTGGTCTATGGGAAACAACAACGGACTGTGTCAGTCAGTGTGCTCTGTGCTTTGTCGGGTCTTGAGTTGCACTCAAAAAACCCACCCCATGAAATCCCTGGTAGTTTGTTATGACTCAGGCTATCATGTATGTAGCGCCCTGGGGACAGGCTCTGATAATGTAGCGCCCTGGGGACAATCTCTGATACAGTGACCCAGCCAATGTAAAAGGAGACTTCTAGGGGTCTGATGACAGTCCATAGAGAATACACTGTATCACGTTGAACTTGTTGACATCCACGCAGAGCTGACGCGGACGCAATCGGGTGACCAAGACTTTAAAAGGGGTAAACTTGTTTATCAGGAATCAAAATGGCTGCCTATTGCAGGTAGGGATGGAGGGTATAGGGTTAGAGAATCATCCTGTAATTGCCTGGGCCTTTGTGCTAATGACAATGACATTGGCCCACAATGGCCCCTGTTATGTAGAACAGATCCAAAGCCATTGTGTACAGGTTGTGTGAAGGTATATGTTGGGATGGCTCTGGCGCCCTACAACACTTGTGTGACTTACAGGCTGTTGTATTGTTTGCATGGGAGCCATGTTGTGCAGACAGAATTTTTTTTACTTGACAGTGATACTTTCATACAGCAATGGTGAGAGATATTTGTTCCCATGTCTTGTTTACGAGTGTCCCTGGCTGCCATGTCCAAATACCCTGGTGTCTTTTTAGGAGAAGACCTGGTTATGGGGCAACCTGAATCCAACCTAGATCCAAAATGGAGGATCAGTATACACTGGAACCATTGTGTTCCCTGTCAATTGGCTCTGTGGACCCACAATGTTTCTCTACAGTGCACTGCCCTAGGACTGGCAACCCCCTGGCCCTGGTTTAACTGCACTGTACCTGGCACAGGCCAGACATTCCCTGTTTACTGTCTGCTGTTGTTTCGGCTGCCACCAGCCACTTGGTTTCAGCTGCTTGGTTCAGTCTAATCGGTTAGGGAGACAGGCTGGCTTTTATTTGGATTCAGCCCTGTTAAGCAGGCGGGTTTCTGTCGCGGCTTCAATAGGAGCAATGTTTTATATACAAACTTGCCCTGGGTTTAAGGGGTTAGGGTGGTTGTGTTGTTAGTTACATTGGCCCATACTGTGAGATTATGGTTCCAGCCGCAAAAGACACCTATGAAGTTGTTCTAGTTTTACTTTTGAATAGTTACTATACATTATTCTCAACACAATACCTGTTATCTTCTTCTTTGAGTAATGTATTCATTGGCAAGGTAATTGAGAGAGTATAATTATCCTGCATGCTTCAGGTGCCCATGCATATGATTCTTCTTGAGCTATTCCTGATTTTTAGGAGATTGACCTCATTTAGCACACAAAAAAGATTTATCTTGCAAGAGCACCGTCTTGCCTAAGAAAACAAACAGAGAAAACAGAGTTTTCTCCTCTCGATGCAAATTCAAGTAATACCCGTTGCAGAGTAAATCTTACTAATGCAAATTAGCATTTAATCCGGCGTTTACGGCATAACTAGAGCACACATCTGGAGTGATAATTTGCAGTTTTTACGGTCTGAATGGATGGCTCAGACTCACATACTTAGAGTCTTGGGCCAGTCAGCCAGCCAACCCTTAAAACACAGGTAGGAATGCAGCTAGCTAGCTAGCTTGCACCTTCAACCCATCTTTAGCTAACACAATAACACAGCTTTAACTAACACAATAACACAGCTTTAGCTAACACAATAACCCAGCTTCAGTAAACAACTCAAAACAACAACAACTAAATGTAGGCCCTCTAGATGGCTGTGACACATTGTTTTTGTGGAATGAAACTAGCTCCTTTAGCACAGCGTCAGCTAACAGCTAACACTATGACACAGCTTCAGCTAACAGCTAACACTAAGACACAGCTAACAGCTAACACTAAGACACAGCTAACAGCTAACACTATGACACAGCTCCAACTAACAGCTAACACTATGACACAGCTAACAGCTAACAGTATGACACAGCTTCAGCTAACAGCTAACACTTTGACACAGCTTCAGCTAACAGCTAACACTATGGCACAGCTTCAGTAAACAATGCCAAACAACAACTCTTGCCCCAACACTGCACTGTAGCACATCTAGATATGGCTGTGACATATTGTTTGAGCCAGTCCACTTTTCTCCCCAGTATTCAGAGGGGGAAATCTGACCTATTTATGCTCAGTGCATTAGCTAGCAGTGTGCTTCAGCTTCATGCTGTAGCAGCCCAGGCAGCAGTGGTTATCTTTGGCCCTGTGTAGACCACGATTGCATTCCAAATGGCACCCTTTTCTCTTTAGTGCACTACGTATGACCAGGGCCCATAGGGCTTTGGTTAAAAATAGCACACTACATAGGGAATAGGGTGCCATTTGGGATGCACCCCAGGGCTAACAGGGCTAAGTGTCTGTCAAGCTACATCCAGGAGTGTTCATTAGGGCCTCTCTGAAAAACTAGCTGAGTAACCTGACTTAAGAGCATGTAGACTATAGCCGTTTCCATGGTAAATGACTGTGTGTCACCTTACTGCCCTTACATTTGCCATTGAAAGCTGATTGTTTTCCCTGTATCCATCCACACAGTCAAATGACTTCCACATACTGTAGCTTCGTTGAACAAAGTAGTCTATTGTCAGTTTTATCTCTAAACTTCTCCTCTGATGTCTTTCCCAATTTATTCAGAAGGAACACGTGCAAAAGCTGCAAAAGCTTCTGCAGTCGGTTTGTTTTTGGAGGAGGAGGAGGATGTTTTCTTGGGTTGTTTTTGACATGTTTGAGATGCCTGGAGTTCTTTCTTCCATTTCAGTGTACGTACTTACACCCCGGCAACATGTGCACAGTAATTATTCTGTAATCATAAGAACATCTGTGTCAAGAGCATAGACGTTCAGGTGCTCGGCTGACACCATTCCATCAGGCCTGCGGGATAGATGCTTGTTTGACAGGTCGTGTGAATGGCGTTGAGCAGACCTGTTTGAGACGAGCCCGGGGAGGGATCCAAGTCACTCATAATAGAGCCTGGAGGCGTTTCCCCAATCCTCAAGTAAACCAGGGGACAGAAAGAAAGGCGTTTGTGGCCTACATATGGTCTTACAGGTTAACAGCCTATATCTACAATGGAAGAGATGGTGGTGGTATTTATTCTTGCCAGTAGAGCTTCCCACGCAATGTTAATCTGACACTCCTGGGCCAACGCCCTCCCTCCGATCCCATTCATCACAACCATAACTCCAACACGTGAGTCCCTGCTCACATGACAGAAGCACATGCCTAACCCTTGACCCCAGGGCCCTGAGTTATACTGACACTGCTCTGCTAATAGGGCACCTTTACCCTTCACACGCTCACACATAGATTTGACTATGGATATTTTCTACTTCGTATGGATTCTTTTGTCCATATAGATTTTTCTTTCAATGACAGTCTGAATGAGAGGAATAAAACATCAGTGTACATTACACCGAGGTGTGGGATGTTGAATAGCCCATTACAGTTGTAGTCAACAGATCACCACAATGTCCGGTTCATAGGCTCAGTCTGGAAATGTACGTTGTGTTTTGCCATTGCTTGTTATACTTCAGCCCACAACAGTTTCCTACAGTACAGTGCTGCTACTATCAGCCCATGTTCGAGGCAGTCACTAACAGATGCCATGGAGCGGACGAACCTATGTACAGTAAGGTTCTGTTCATGTTGCTGGGCTGGTGTCCGCTGTGCTATGAACAGGGTCACGGCCATTCTACAACCAGATGTTGAAAGCCAATAAAAACTGACAGTCATACCAGAGTTCGCTGACTACTGTACAAATAGGCCCTGCTGTACATGACAAATAGAGTCTCTTTCCATCTCTGTGACTGAAGTTTGCCAACACTTCTTATAAAGTCAAAAGAGCACAGATTCCAATCGATTCCAAACGATAATATTTCTTAGGCTACAGATTTGAATCTAAGCCATCTACTGTAAAAACGGGTCAAACTGCAACTGGTCAAACCATAACACTATCAATGAGGGCAGTTGTGTCCTGTTTTCTCCCGGCTGTGCTATAATGTTTATTAGAATCCCCTCTGTGGTTGTATTAGACATGCTCCAATGCCGGCGTGGCATTTTCAACTCGGAACAAAGCTGCATCTCATTACATAAAATATGAAAACACACACACCCACAAATGCATACACACACAAGCGCGCCCACACAACCGCACACACATACACACTGAACGCAGGCACACAAAGGCACACATACAAACGTGCGCGCACACGCACACACACACACACACTCACACACAGTCACATATTATGGAAAAAGTCCAAACACTCACAGTGTGAGGAGTGATTTCCCCCTGTGATTACACTGGAGAAGAGCCAGAACTCAAGAAGAGAACATTTCCATACTGCAGAGAATGAAAACCTGTTAATAAGAACTGTGCACCCACAATACAGTGTGTACGTGTGCGTGCATGAGTGTGGTGTGTGTGTGTGTGTGTGTGCGTGCGTGCGTGCGTATGTGTGTGAGGGAGATTGGGCCTGGCAGAGGGGTGCATGGGTCGTAAACGTTTTACTTCTTATCTCACCCGGCATATTCAACAGTTGTTGATTATGGTACTGGACTGATGTGATTTTGAAAAGGTTGAGAGAGGAGGAGAGGAGGAGGTGAAACGCTTATTCCTGTCTGCCGGCAAGGTGAGCGGGAGGGCAGAAAGTAGATCAAACGAGAAAACAATTACAGCGAGTCACCACGCAGGTACCTAAGGTTATTGTTTTTAATGACAGCCACATCCTGGTGCAGGAGCCAGACAACTAGACCACCGTGGCTATGCTGCACCGCCTCAAAGGGAACTGAGAAATTAGCGGTGGGGGTAAGCTTTGTCACTCATCACAAGCCGAAAACAGTATGTGTGTGTCTACCAACAAGGTGAGCATGTCTGCTGAACAAACACACAAAAATGATGAGTGAAGTTTACAGAGTACCGTCCCGTGCATAGCCTTTCGTTTCACCTCAGGGTGTGAGCAGCGCACGGGAGGAGTGGTTAATGTTCAGCCCCCTCCCCCCCATAGACACTGAATGGTGTAGCCCTAGGAGCTCTTTACTTTACATTATCCTAAAGTATAGACTCCTCAGTACACTTGACACTCAACAGCTGCTGCAGATGACTGCTGTCTGTGACGCTACGACACACACACACACACACACATTTGTTTGCCTATGGCGAAACCCTCAGTTTCTCTGTTTACAAAATGTCTAACAACGAAAGATGAGAGAAATGGATTCTACTCACTAATCAGATCCTCACATGTTTACTGTACAATATGTAGCCAATCTTCCATTGTCTTAGTTGAGCCAGCGCCACCCTGAAGCATAGGCCTACATTACATTGGTTTTGACCACAGGGTGTGCTGGTTCCATCATTTTCTTTCCCAATTGTGGTTGTCAGTAAACATCTGCAGGGCCGTACTATGCCAGTCATTCCCTCTGTGGTTTACTGTGGTTTGGCTTCCTCTGTGGTCCTCTAGTCTATAGACTCACACGTGGCTGTATTGGCTGAATGACAGACTATATGATGGGCTGTGGGTTGATGATGTGGCTGCTGATTTGGGGCACTGGTAGCAATACACAAAGTAAGCATGTATGTCTTGTTTCATGGTACAATGTTCAATTGTGTTATAATTGTACAGCTAGAATATTAAGTCTTCATCGCAAATCTACCCGAATGAAGGTCATGGTGAGATGATGAGCTTTGAAAAAACAAATCTTTGGGTTTTAGGAGCCTATATTTGTTGGCCAATTGTGATTGATTCCTGGATGAGAATGAGTGGGCGCTGTGGCGTTGGATTACAAATTACATCCTTATTGGAAAGACGAGAATACTTTGTCGGAGGTCCAACCTTGAGGCTAGCCCATTAGAAATCAATTGGCCTTTGCGTCTGAATCTGCGAAATTATTTTCTGACGAACTTCTACCCCATAATCATCATATTGCCGCCAATGTCTAGTGGAAATCTGTCTGTGGCAAAGACTAGGCAGTTTGAATCAAGATCGGGTGTGGGCTCTCTAGCTAAACTTAAAAGCCCCAATCTGTGATATTTACAGCTGTAAATACCCTCAGATTTATAGCAAACCAAGTGGCGGCCAATGGGTTGCCATTTTGTTGTTTTTCAAATTAAGGATTGGGCCTTTAAAAAATGAGGGAAGTGTACACAGGAGCAATGTGGCACAGAGGGCTTGAGTCAGTTACAAGGAGAGTAAATGTATGACTGGCCATTTCTTTTTTGGGATGACACCAATCTATATTTAGCAAAAGGTTAACGATACAGGGCAGATACTGAAGGACAGGGAAATGTGTCACGCTACATTGGTTAGGACTGGGGAGGACATTGATGAAAATCTCTTTATCCAATGATACTCTACTCTGATTGGTTGGGTTTTAATGAGTGATTTGCTTTGTCATTAAATACTTTGTGACTTGGCCTTCAATGACCCTAGTTAACTTCGAAACCTATTTAGAATTGTATTATATAGGCCTAAGTCTATAATATGTGTTTTACGTTTCATGAATGTCACATAGACCGTCATTGCAGAGGCCAGCCAAGAAGGTCAAATATACTGCCATGAGTTCAATCAACCATCTATAATTAGTTAATACTATATTAAAATTACTGTCAGCAAGCTAGGACATCCGCTTTCAATACATTTCCTGCTGCATGAGTCTATGCATGCTACCCAGTGGCTATTTTGTCCATTGGCTACTATTTTTTTCCAATGAAACATATTGTGCCTGAATCAAATAACATTGTATGTTCTTAAATTAGAAACATCACTGGCTTAGCTAAATTGCTCAGTATTTCTGCAGTAATGTAGTTAATCGCCTGCAGTAATGTAGTTAATAGCCTACAGTAATGTAGTTAATCGCCTACAGTAATGTAGTTAATCGCCTACAGTAATGTAGTTAATCGCCTACAGTAATGTAGTTAATCGCCTACAGTAATGTAGTTAACAACTCTAGGTCTCCTATTACTCTTTATATAATTTCCCACTGTAAAAAAAACCTGGCTTATACCCTCTTAGAAAAAAGGGTTCCAAAATTGTTCTTTGGCTGTCCCCATAGGAGAACCCTTTTTGGTTCCAGGTAGAATCCTTTTGGGTTCCAGGTAGAACTATTTTGGGTTCCATCTAGAACCCTCTGTGTAAAGGATTCTACATGGAACTCAAAATGGTTATAGCTGGATCCAAAAGGTTTCTACCTAGAACCAAAAAGGGTTCTTCAAAGAGTTATCCTATGGGGACAGCCGAAGAACCCATTTAGGTTCTAGATAGCACCTTTTTTTTCTAAGAGTATAGAGCACAAAAACATTAAAGGTCCAATGCAGCCATTTTTATCTCATGATCAAATCATTTCTGTGTAACAACTAAGTACCTTACTGTAATTGATTTCAATTAAAATGGTCAAAAATAAACCAAAGAAATTGCTTCTTAGCAAAGAGCAATTTCTCAAGGATTTTGCTTGGACTGTCTGGGAGTGGGTCTGAGTGGGGAGGGGAAAACTGAAAATTAGCTGTTATTGGCAGAGAGGCTTGGAACTCTCTTTCTTATTGGTCTATTAACTAATGTACCACCTGGTGATGTCACCAGGCAGGCCAAAACTCCATCCCACCAAAACAGGCTGAAATTTCAGGCAGCCTTTTTCAAACAGTTCTTACACTAAAAGGGCATTATCATCATTTTCACAATTTCACTGTATTATTTCAACCTAATAGTGTGGAAATATATATAAAACAAAGGAAAATCACGTTTTTGACTGCACTTGGCCTTTAATATAGCCCCTACATTAGCACAACTAGAACTACCCTGTATCATTGGACATCTCATGGGACTTACAGTGGCTTGCGAAAGTATTCACCCCCCCCCCCTTGGCATTTTTCCTATTTTGTTGCCTTACAACCTGGAATTAAAATGGATTTTTTGGGGGGTTGTATCATTTGATTTACACAACATGCCTTTTGCAGCAGCTACAGCTGCAAGTCTCTTGGGGTATGTCTCTATAAGCTTGGCACATCTAGCCACTGGGATTTTTGCCCATTCTTCAAGGCAAAACTGCTCCAGCTCCTTCAAGTTGGATGGGTTCCGCTGGTGTACAGCAATCTTTAAGTCATACCACATATTCTCAATTGGATTGAGGTCTGGGCTTTGACTATGCCATTCCAAGACATTTAAATGTTTCCCCTTAAACCACTCAAGTGTTGCTTTAGCAGTATGCTTAGGGTCATTGTCCTGCTGGAAGGTGAACCTCCGTCCCAGTCTCAAATCTCTGGAAGAGTGAAACAGGTTTCCCTCATGAAATTCCCTGTATTTAGCGCCATCCATCATTCCTTCAATTCTGACCAGTTTCCCAGTCCCTGCTGATGAAAAACATTGGGGTGATGAGAGGTGTTGGGTTTGCACCAGACATAGCGTTTTCCTTGATGGCCAAAAAGCCAATGGTTTTTTTCTGGCCACTCTTCCGTAAAGCCCAGCTCTGTGGAGTGTATGGCTTAAAGTGGTCCTATGGACAGATACTCCAATCTCCGCTGTGGAGCTTTGCAGCTCCTTCAGGATTATCTTTGGTCTCTTTGTTGCCTCTCTGATTAATGCCCTCCTTGCCTGGTCTGTGAGTTTTGGTGGGCGGCCCTATCTTGGCAGGTTTGTTGTGGTGCCATATTCTTTCATTTAAAAAAAAAAAATGGTGCTCCGTGGGATGTTCAAAGTTTCTGATATTTTTTTATAACCCAACCCTGATCTGTACTTCTCCACAACTTTGTCCCTGACCTGTTTGGGGAGCTCCTTGGTCTTCATGGTGCCGCTTGCTTGGTTGTGCCCCTTGTTTATTGGTGTTGCAGACTCTGGGGCCTTTCAGAACAGGTGTATATATACTGAGATCATGTGACAGATCATGTGACACTTAGATTGCACACAGGTGGACTTTATTTAACTAATTATGTGACTTCTGAAGGTAATTGGTTGCACCAGATCTTATTTAGGGACTTCATAGCAAAGGGGGTTAATACATGTGCACGCACCACTTTTCCATAATTTATTTTTTGGAATTTTTTGAAACAAGTTATTAAGTTTTTCATTTCACTTCACCAATTTGGACTATTTTGTGTATGTCCATTACATGAAATCCAAATAAAAAATCTATTTAAATTACATGTTGTAATGCAACAAAATAGGAAAAACGCCAAGGGGGATGAATACTTTTGCGAGGCACTGTATCTTCCATCCCTGGACCTATTAATAGATACAAAAAGAGGTTTACCCAGGAAATGAATATTAGTATTCTTTGTAATCTATGCCTTATGTGTACAAAACCAGAACATTCTAATTTCTCCCGGCCGCCATCTGTGCATACAATTGATTGCATTTGGGTAGAATAAGATTAAGGCTCAATGCAAAGGTTCTGCCGATCTGTCGTATTATACAGTATACCCTGAAGTAGGAGGCATAGCACACAGTAAAACGACATTGAACAGTCGTTAAGGGGAATACCATACAGTAACAGGACATTAAATTGTCGTTAAGGGGAATACCATACAGTAACAGGACATTAAATTGTCGTTAAGGGGAATACCATACAGTAACAGGACATTAAATTGTCGTTAAGGGGAATACCATACAGTAATAGGACATTGAACAGTCGCTAAGGGGAATAGCATACAGTAACAGGACATTGAACAGTCGCTAAGGGTAATAGCATACAGTAACAAAACATTAAACAGTCGCTATGGGGAAAAAAGAGTCAGCTGTTTGTGTATATATATAGGATATTATGGGCTGTATACACTGTGTATATATAGTGGTCCAAAATTATTGGCACCCTTGATAAAGATGAGCAAAAAAAACAATAAAATAAATCATACAAATACTGAGCTATATTGTACGTGCCAATTTTATTTTTTTATGGTATTATTTTATACTAATTAAATTGCTCAGAGAAATAGATTTTGTTTAACAAGTAACCGTTGACTTTATACAAACTTTTCTTGATACACACGGGAAACTGTTGAGCATGAAAAATCCAGCAGCGTTGCACATTCAAACCTGTTCACCTGGCACCTACTACCATACCCCGTTCAAAGGCACTTAAATCTTTTGTCTTGCCCATTCCACCTCTGAATGGCACACATACACAATCCATTTCTCAATTGTCTCAAGGCTTAAAAATCCTTATTTAACCTGTCTCCTCCCCTTCATCTACACTGATTGAAGTGGATTAACAAGTGACATAAATAAGGGATCATAGCTTTCACCTGGATTCACCTGGTCAGTCTATGTCATGTTTTGTACACTCAGCTTGGCTCAACTTGGCTATGAAAGCAAAGTTCATATCTACTGATACCCAGCCTTTTCACATTGTCCCTATCATCATGGTTCCAGCAATAATGGTGCATGAATAACCAGGCCAGCTAAGTACTTGTTTTGGTTCGGCTCAGTTCAGTAGTGTTAAAAGCCCTAGAAAAGGATGTTAGCTCCAAAGGTAACCTGACTGACCAGGAATCAGCGGGAGAGCAATTCTCACCTCAGGTCTGTTATGACCCTATCACTCCCTAATCAATATTCTGGCCTTGTGTGTGATCCCAGTCCCCTATCCTCATATCACCTACACAGGACAGCACCCCTGGGACCAAATCCCTCGAAATAAGTCCACTTAGGTAACAGGTTAATGCAATAGCCTCGAGCAGGGGGAACGGCTCAAAACATATGGTAACCTGACCTGGCCTGACCTCAGCCTATACATTACACAACAACTACTACTACGGTCTGTAACCTCATTCCACACAGCCCCAATTCATTTCAATGCATAACATGTGTATAAGCAGATACCACATACAGGGGTGTAGAATCAGATTAAATCAGTGCAGTGGGTAAACATGTGTAATGAAAGACAGACAAAGCAGAATGGGAAGGGGGAGGTCTGTTTGTGCCAGTCCACCTGTAGTCACTTACATGCCTCAACAGAACAGAGTGGAGGTCTACTCTTCCTCCGTGCTGTTTCACAATGCCAGCGCAAACGCCTAGGCAGACGCTACTGGGCTATGTTCCAGCGGCTGCGATAATTTGGGCCACACAAATAGCTTCTACCTTCATAGACTGTCTGATACTGTCTGATAGTCAATGTATAAATCATTAGAAATGGCTCCTGAGGTTCCTTCCTTGAGACTGGCTGAATTGAATTCTGGGTAATTGGATTGAATGGGGCCACCTCATTGGCCTACATACGTATTTATATTGTACTTAGGGCGCTTAATGCCAATGACACTGATCTGATGGGACTGACATTTAAGCTTTTATATCCGTAGGGCTGTTATGAGGTCTTTGGAAAAGAGGGAGAGGGAGAGGGAGAGGGAGGGGAAAAAATAAGCTATACCCAGAATAGAATAGAAGAGAAACGACGTTGCGGACGCTTTTGTTAGAAAGCTCCGATGACGTGTCAATTTCAATGTGTCATTTTTCTGACGTCGCTAAATGAATACGGCAGTTGGGGCTCGCACTCGAGCGGCAACGGCGTCTTGCGTTCCGTCTGAGAAAGCTCAGGGTGCTGAAACTAAAAGAGGTTCTTCGACAAATTTCGGAGAAACGTTTCTTTGCTAATACACACTGCTCGACTTGAGCGGGGAGAGAAAGTATGCTAAGTACTGCCAATGTTTATTCACTTGACCTAGAAACTCCACATCACTGCAGTCCTTGACTGGCACACACTGCATAGGTGCATACCCAGTGTTCATAGAAGTCATTTATGATTTCCTGACTCACTACCTGTGCTACGGCTCCCTGCAAGTTCAGTCCCGAAAGTTATCAGGCTAAGTAAACATGTTATCAAGGTAAGTAAAAAGTTATCAGGCTAAGTAAACAAGAAAACAAGAAAAATTAGTTATTCTGTTTGCTCAGAGATTGACATACTTTCAGAGATTAAGGTTGTAGATTAGGCAACACATTCAAATGACTATGGGTCTATAATCTGTATTGAAGGGAATAACAGAGCTCTAATGACCCACAATCCTGAGGTTATGAGGTTATGAGCCCATTCTTCAAAACACAGGCCTACACAGGTTAATTGCATGGCAGAACATATAGCATGAACATATAGCATGAACATATAGCATGAACATATAGCATGCTATCTGCCCAATGGGCAGTCGGTAGGTTTGTCGTTATGCTCAAATGTACATTATATTTCTATGGATGAGGCAGAGAGACGTGAGTCAAGTTAACAAGTTTACTGAGAAGATATCATGGCAAAAATACAGGTTATGGATCAGGGTCTTTGAACTTGACCATTACAAAACAACGTTTACTGCCATGTTTGTACAATGCCTTTCTGTAAGCAGGAAGTAAACAGGAAGTCAGATTACGACCCTGTATGCTGCCCATCTGGCCATTAACATGCATTGAGAGAGATCCCAAATCCATTTAGCTAATAGCAAACAGGTTTTGTATAATGTGCTACACTCCAAGTTATCTCTAAGCATCCATTCATTCATACAAGTGTATCATTAACTGATTGATCTTCCGAAGCCTTTGAAAGAGGCGGCCAGTTGGATTTCTATGATGAGACTATTAAGAAGACAATAATTTACTTTTGAAGTCACTTTGATTTGGTATTAAATAAGAGCAATTAACCTTGGACAACATGTTGATTTAACCAGTTCATTACTTATTTGCTTACTGCTGTGTGGCCCCAGGACAGCAACACAATTAGACCCAACCCAATCATGAGAAAACAAAAAGATAATTACTTGACACATTGGAAAGAATTGACTAAAAAACTGTGCAAACTAGAATGCTATTTGGCCCTAAACAGAGAGTACACAGTGGCAGAATACCTGACCCCTGTGACTGACCCAAAATTAAGGACATCTTTGTCTATGTACAGACTCAGTGAGCATAGCCTTGCTATTGAGAAAGGCCGCCGAAGACAGACCTGGCTCTCAAGAGAAGACAGGCTATGTGCACACTGCCCACAAAATGAGGTGGAAACTGAGCTGCACTTTCTAACTTCCTGCCAAATGTATGACCATATTAGAGACACATATTTCCCTCAGATTACACAGACCCACAAAGAATTCGAAAACAAATCCAATTTTGATAAACTCCCATATCTATTGGGTGAAATACCACAGTGTGCAATCACATCAGCAAGATTTGTGACCTGTTGCCACAAGAAAAGGGCAACCAGTGAAGAACAAACACTGTATATAGACATAATATGATATTTGAAATGTCTTTATTCTTTTGGAACTTTTGTGAGTGTAATGTTTACTGTTAATTTTTTATTGTTTATTTCACTTTTGTTTATTATCTATTTCACTTGCTTTGGCAATGTACAGTGAGGGAAAAAAGTATTTGATCCCCTGCTGATTTTGTACGTTTGCCGACTGACAAAGAAATGATCAGTCTATAATTTTAATGGTAGGTTTATTTGAACAGTGAGAGACAGAATAACAACAAAAAAATCCAGAAAAACGCATGTAAAAAATGTTATAAATTGATTTGCATTTTAATTAGGGAATAAGTATTTGACCCCCTCTCAATCAGAAAGATTTCTGGCTCCCAGGTGTCTTTTATACAGGTAACGAGCTGAGATTAGGAGCACACTCTTAAAGGGAGTGCTCCTAATCTCAGCTTGTTACCTGTATAAAAGACACCTGTCCACAGAAGCAATCAATCAATCAGATTCCAAACTCTCCACCATGGCCAAGACCAAAGAGCTCTCCAAGGATGTCAGGGACAAGATTGTAGACCTACACAAGGCTGGAATGGGCTACAAGACCATCGCCAAGCAGCTTGGTGAGAAGGTGACAACAGTTGGTGCGATTATTCGCAAATGGAAGAAACACAAAAGAACTGTCAATCTCCCTCGGCCTGGGGCTCCATGCAAGATCTCACCTCGTGGAGTTGCAATGATCATGAGAATGGTAAGGAATCAGCCCATAACTACACGGGAGGATCTTGTCAATGATCTCAAGGCAGCTGGGACCATAGTCACCAAGAAAACAATTGGTAACACACTACGCCGTGAAGGACTGAAATCCTGCAGCTCCCGCAAGGTCCCCCTGCTCAAGAAAGCACATATACATGCCCGTCTGAAGTTTGCCAATTAACATCTGAATGATTCAGAGGAGAACTGGGTGAAAGTGTTGTGGCCAGATGAGACCAAAATGGAGCTCTTTGGCATCAACTCAACTCGCCGTGTTTGGAGGAGGAGGAATGCTGCCTATGACCCCAAGAACACCATCCCCACCGTCA
>NW_028167181.1:3021056-3088556 GCF_964263955.1 Coregonus lavaretus
GTCACCTGCTCACACACCGCTTTGATCCCTTCCCACCCTCCACAGCCACTCCATCTCCAACCCACCCACCACCTCACCAGACCCTCCCAACCCACCCACCACACCATCAGCCCGTCCCTGACCCACCACACCAACCACACCAAACCATTCCCAACCCTCCAAACCAACCACCCACCCACCCAACCCACCTCCACCCATCCCTCCTACCCTCCCTCCAATCCTCTCTCTTCCTACGACTCCCATGCCCTCCTATCCACCACTTCCCTCCCACCTCCAATCCTACCACCTTCCCTCTCTCCTCGCACACTCCAACCCTCTATCCTACCTCACTCCATCCCACCTATCCTACATCCATCCATCCCTCCTATCCTTCCTCACCATCCAGTCCCACCTATCCTCCCTCACACCATCCCTCTATCCTTCCTCACCCTCCTAACCTTCCTCACTCCAGCCCTCCAATCCTTCCTCACTCCACCCCACCTCACCTTCCACACAGCCCATTCCCTCCTACCTTCCTTCCCTCCATCCCTCCCTATCCTTCCCACACTCCATCCCTCCTATCCTTCCTCACTCCATCCCTCCTATCCTTCCTCACTCCATCCCTCCTATCCATCCTCCATCCCTTCCTATCCTTCCTCTCCATCCCTCCTATCCTTCCTCACTCCATCCTCCTATCTTCCTCACTACCATCCCTCCTATCCTTCACTCCATCACCTCTATCCTTCTCTCCATCCCTCCTAACCTTCCTACCTCCATCCCTCCTATCCTTCCTCACTCCATCCCTCCTATCCTTCCCACCAACCCTCCTATCCTCTCCTCCATTCCCTCCTACTCCATCCCTCACTTCCATCCCTCCTATCCTTCCCTCACTCCATCCCTCTATCCTTCCTCATCCCTCCTATCCTTCCTCACTCCATCCCTCCCTATCCATCCTCCCTCCATCCCTCCTATCCTTCCTCACTCCATCCCTCCTATCCTTCCTCACTCCATCCCCTCCTATCCTTCCCTCACTCCATCCCTCTATCCTTCCTCACGTCCATCCCTCCTATCCTTCCTCACTCCATCCCTCCTATCCTTCCTCCTTCCTCCATCCCCTATCCTCTCACTCCCATCCCTCCTATCCTTCCTCACTCCATCCCTCCTATCCTTCCTCACTCCATCCCTCCTATCCTTCCTCACTCCCATCCCTCCTATCCTTCCTCACTCCATCCCTCCTATCCTCCTACTCCATCCCTCTATCCTTCCTCCATCCCTCCTATCCTTCCTCACTCCATCCCTCCTATCCTTCCTCACATCCATCCCCTCCTATCCTTCCTCCATCCCTTCTATCCTTCCTCCATCCCTCCTATCCTTCCTCACTCCATCCCTCCTATCCTTCCTCACTCCATCCCTCCTATCCTTCCTTCACCTCCATCCCTCCTATCCTTCCTCCATCCCTCCTATCCTTCCCTCACTCCATCCCTCCTATCCTTCCTCACTCCATCCCTCCTATCCTTCCTCCATCCCTCCTATCCTTCCTCACTCCATCCCTCCTATCCTTCCTCACTCCATCCCTCCTATCCTTCCTCACTCTATCCCTCCTATCCTTCCTCACTCTATCCCTCCTATCCTCCCTCACTCCATCCCTCCTATCCTTCCTCACTCCATCCCTCCTATCCTTCCTCATTCCATCCCTCCTATCCTTCCTCACTCCATCCCTCCTATCCTTCCTCACTCCATCCCTCCTATCCTTCCTCACTCCATCCCTCCTATCCTTCCTCACTCCATCCCTCCTATCCTCCCTCACTCCATCCCTCCTATCCTTCCTCACTCCATCCCTCCTATCCTTCCTCACTCCATCCCTCCTATCCTTCCTCACTCCATCCCTCCTATCCTCCCTCACTCCATCCCTCCTATCCTTCCTCACTCCATCCCTCCTATCCTTCCTCACTCCATCCCTCCTATCCTTCCTCACTCCATCCCTCCTATCCTTCCTCACTCCATCTCTCCTATCCTCCCTCACTCCATCCCTCCTATCCTTCCTCACTCCATCCCTCCTATCCTTCCTCACTCCATCCCTCCTATCCTCCCTCACTCCATCCCTCCTATCCTTCCTATCTCCTTCCCTCACTCCTTCCCTTTACCTGAATAGAAATCTGAAGTGGGGGAAGAAGAAGAACAGAGTGTAGAAGAGAGTAAATAGAAAAATATTGGTTTGCTTTTATTTTTTTTGCCCCCTGGATACGTTACTGCCAGGCCAATCCCATCATTTGTAAGAGGCTGGGTTGATAGCTGACTGCACGTCGGTTGTAAGTAATTCTCAACACACACACACACACACACACAGTTATGGGGCCCTGCAGCTTAGCTTACATCCTCCTCTGATCTGTGTGTGTTTCTGGAGGAGGGCCGGGAGAGGAGACGATTGACAAACACACACATCTTGAAAGCAGACTGGCTTTATTCCTGGCAGCCAAGACCACTGTGAGTGTGAACATTCTTGCCAAATATAGGCTACAGACAGTCAGCACAATGGACATGGTCTGAGGTGTAATAACTGTGTTATTCATTGTTAATACACAGCAATTACATGGAATGGTACGTCACTCAAGAATATAATCAAGGGCCAACCTAACCCTATATTCAAGTCATTTCACCCCTCCCCCTTCCCCTCCAACCCTTTGTCTTTGTTGGGAAAAGGGGTGTCTTCTCTCCCTCACTCCACTACACACACACACACACACACACACACCCCTTGTTTTGGGAGTGGAGCCCTCCTCTCTGGGGTGGGCGGGGAGCCCCCTTTGTCTGTTCTTTCCACCTCCTCAGTGTCCCGTGGTCAGTCTTGGATCCTCTACACATGGCCATCTGTGATCCACCAGTAAAGTGTCTTCATTAGGCCTATAGTAGCTGATGTTATGTCAAGCACCCCGGTGAAGTGGTGAATTATACCTCAGAAACACTGCTATTACTGGGCTGGAGAAATGACAGTGTCTGGGATTTGACTCCAGTTGGCTGCTCTGTGTGAAATCGGTAACTTTTTGATACATGTTGCGTTATATTTAATTACCATTGTTAAACCAAATCAATGTCATCGATGATGGTTGTCAGGCTGTGGTATGAGAATAAAGACATGTACATGGTCACACACTGTCCATCAGCTGTCAATCACAACACAGTCAGACACTGTCCATCAGCTGTCAATCACAACACAGTCACACACTGTCCATCAGCTGTCAATCACAACAAAGTCACACACTGTCCATCAGCTGTCAATCACAACACAGTCACACACTGTCCATCAGCTGTCAATCACAACACAGGAAGTAAAAGCCTACAATACCACACTGCTCTCCATCTCACCTCTCTCTCTCTCTCTCTCTCTCTCTCTCTCTCTCTCTCTCTCTCTATCTCTCTCTCTCTCTCTCTCTCTCTCTCTCTCACACACACACTCACACTCACACTCACACACACACATACACATACACACATAGTGGGAGGCTGCTGTCATCCATGACATTCAGTCATGAATTCACTCAGGGCCTTGTGCCATCATGTCTTCATCTGGACCATGGATGATGAGAGACCGAGAGACGTTCTGTCATGAATTCACTCAGGGCCTCAGATCTCTCTCAGACAGCCTTCATCACCTCAGCTCTCCAAAGGAAAATTATGTGTCTCAAATGGCACCCCATTCCCTATAGGGCTCTTGTCAAAAGTAGTGCACTGTATAGGGAATAGGTCAAAAGTAGTACACTATATAGGGAATAGGGTGCCATTGGGATGCAGACAGAGTGTTTTTGCTCCCCTCAACATGGCAAACTTTTAGCAGCCTCTTTTTTTTGAGGAATCCATTTCAACCACTTTTGTAGCCTTACTGTGTATCTGCAGATATGTTGAGGAGATTGTCTTATTGTCTCATGTAGCTTGTTGGGTCACTAGCCTGAATGATATGACAGATTGACAGATCACTCTATCTGTCTGGGTGTCTGTTGACCGGTGAGAAAGTGCAAGGGGCAGACTTACCTCCTTTCTTCCTCCATCTATAACATCAGTGTGACGTCCACCAGACCCAGAGCCAAGGGAGAACAATATGTTGTGACCCTAAGTACCACCCTCCAGCTCCACTTCTGGTACAGGCCCCTTCTCCCAGTAGGCTGTGTGGGTGGGAGGCCAGGCGCTCGCCCTTCATCGCCCCTCCGTCCCCGGCCGAAATCAATCCCTGGGCTGTGACACAATACAAATGATCCGCTGCTGTCCATGCTTCACTCTGCACTGTGTGTGTACCACCAACTATGAGCAACCAGCCATGTGACTGAAGACTTAGGCCTGCTATGGTGAGGGTGGGTGGTGGTTGTTGTGTGTGAGTGTGTCTGTGTGTGCGCATCTGTGTGTGTGTGTGTGTACATGCATACATTTGAGTGTGTGTCTGTGAGAGACAGAGAGAGAGAGAGAGAGAGAGAGAGAGAGAGAGAGAGAGAGAGAGAGAGACAGAGACAGAGACAGAGACAGAGAGAAAAAGAGACAGAGAGAAAAAGAGACAGAGAGAAAAAGAGACAGAGACAGAGACAGAGACAGAGACAGAGAGACAGAGACAGAGACAGAGACAGAGACAGAGACAGAGACAGAGACAGAGAGCACCCAGGAGGTTCTCCAAACCAGTTGAGTAGTAAATTAGACATTGCTATAATTATCCTGTTAGATTCGGTTGTGCATCACAGAATCACATGACCCTCTCTGGTCTGCTTTTGTTTACTTAGAACGCTTATTACCCTGACTCCCAGCAGTGCGTGTATTCATGGATGCCAAGGGAAGCCAGGCTTCCCCAAAAAAATTACAAAGAAAAATAAATAAAAACTTTCAACATACTGTCTCTTTCCTCTCTCCGTGTTTCATACATTTCCTTCAAGTTGCAAGAGGCTGCTGAATGTGAAACAGCGCCCCTCTGTCTCAGTATGTGTAGGTTATCTATCTGATGCTGTACCGCCCGTAGCATTAAATGCAAGGGAAGCCAGCGAGCATTTGGCCTCCCTTGATAAAAATAAAATAAATAATAGCCAATCAGCATTGAGCTAAACTGAGTGAGCTCAGCTGTGAATGGTCCTGGCGCACCAAAAAAAAGTGTCAAGGGAAGCCAGTTTGGATTTGGCTTCAGACCAATCACATCACAAACCAGCTAAACGTCATTATTGACAGAAAAAAACTTGGATTGTTGTATCTCGTTGTGTTGTTGTCTTCCGGTGGCTGGCTGGCTAGCTAAAATCGTTCCTTTCCTAAATTAGCCATGGATGGAAATAGGGATTTGGACTTGTGGTTTTACTTAATTATACGTACTGGCCAATGACTATAACAGCGATTCTGATCCAACCATACATTTCTACATTGTGCCCCTGGCCTGACAGGATGGAAGTTCAACATGTAGCTAGATGTAGTATGCTAATGTTAACTAGCTGGTTGGCTTATCGTTGCCCATGAAAGGAAGTTAGGCTAGAAAGAAAGTATTTTAGCCATGTAGCCTAGGACAACAAAAACTAAAAGCATCTACTGTATGACAGAGTGATTGACCGTTTAGGCAACATGAAAGAGGAGGATGGCATTGGCGTTTCTCTACGAGTAGAGTGGGTCAACATGTTGTTTCTACTTGCACACACACACACACGCACACATACACACACACACACACACACACACACACACACAGAGAAATCAGTCCTATGGACAGCCACATCATATTTAGCTTACGTTGATTGGACTAAATCGTTTTTGCTATGTTTTAGTTGTTGAAATGTTCAAGTTGAAATGGCGCTGGAATACTGGAGGCAGCTCCTGTTTTCATTGCAACTTGCGGTAACTCTCTGTGGTTCAAAATCAATAGTTGTTTAGTAGTCAGAAAATGTCGGAAACATTTCCTTGCTTGACCATGCTGTAGGTCATGTAACTGTTTGTTACATGCAATATGTTTTGTGGACTTCATCGGACAGATGTTGCTCTCCAGTTTTGTGATGAAACAAAGGTGTGGTTGAATTTATTCTGCCACTGTGTCTTCTTATTGTCTCGGCCTTAAGTCTATATACAAAGGCGTCAAGGCATATGAACTAATTTTAGAGCAAACAACGCAAGTATCACAACATGTAGGTTGTAATATGGCTTTTTCTTTCTGGATTGGCTTCCCCAGTGATTTTACCCACGTACCGCTACTGACTCCCAGGGGTCCCCATGGACCCCTGGCCCCGCCTGTGTGTGTGTGTGTGTGTGTGCGTGTTTGACACCCTCCCACCTCCGGCAACCAACGCGCCCCAGTAAGTCTACTGTGGCAAAATTGTGTTAATTTACCCAGCCAGTAGTATTAACCATATTATATCAAATAACTGCCACAGACAATTGGCCAGCCAGCGCCGTGACTTCATTTTAATTGATTTCCTTACATGCTCTCGGCCCGCGGTGATTCGGTTTCCTCTGACAGAATGTTTATTAAAGGTTCAATGCATAAAGAAATAAATAGATATTGTTGGGGTGGTTTATATGAGCTTTGAAGCAGCGGAGGGTAGACGACGGTAACCTCAGCGTTTTAATATAAGCCAGTGAGTAAGAGTTGAGTTCACTTGTGATTACAGTCGGTTTCAGGTTTAACCAAGGGGCTGGAGGGTTACCTTAACTGCCCTCCCTGGTGTGTGCATGCGTGTTTGCGTGTGCATGCGTGTTTGTGCATGCGTGTGTGGTTTGTGTGTGTATGTGTGTGCGTGTGTGTGTATGTATATTTGTTTGTGTATACACCATTGCTATACCTAAGCAAATACTACAGTCAACAATTTAGGTAGATTTGATTCAGTTGAATATATGTGTGCAGTTGAGTGCTGGTAGGATGCAGACACGTTAGCCAAAACAAGGTGTTTTTTATGTCTTATTTCAAGCGTAAATGCTGTGAGGAGAGGAGACCCCAGGAACATGTCTTACTTCAAGTGTAAATGCTGTGAGGAGAGGAGACCCCAGGAACATTGCTGCGAGGAGACCCCAGGAACATTTCAGCCCTTACCAGCTGTCTCAGTCTTACAGGCATGCTGTTTAGCCCACAGAAAAGACCACTAATCATATTTTTGTGTTTGAGGGCACAATATGCTGAAACAGGCAGTGTGCACACACACAAACACACACACGTTCACGTAGGTTCCAGCAGCCTGCCTGCCGCTCTCATGTCCCTATGCCTTGAGGGGGGAAGGAGAGGAGGAGAGGAGGGGGCTTCAGTATAATCACCTGTTAGAGGTCTGGCTTGGATCCCCCAGTTTCTCTCCTCTTAGGCAGCCTCTTCTCCCATGGACCCTCTCTCTCTCTCTCTCTCTCTCTCTCTCTCTCTCTCTCTCTCTCTCTCTCTCTCTCTCTCTCTCTCTCTCTCTCTCTCTGTCTCTCTCTCTCTCTCTCTCTCTCTCTCTCTCTCTGTCTCTCTCTCTCTCTCTCTCTCTCTCTCTCTCTCGTTCTATCATTTCCCCTCCCTCCTATCGCTTTCTTTTTCTCTCTCTCTCCTACTCTCTCTCACTCTCTCTCTACCCTTCTCTTGCCCCCTCCCATTACCCATCAATATCTTGCTTTATTCTATCCACTTTCTTGTCCCAGGCAGCACTTCAAGTCAAACTCTGACTGCCACATCCTCCACCATGTAACCTAGAGTTGATACAGTTCCCTTAATATAATGAGCCCTCTTAGGAACAACAAAGCCTTTGTACCGTGGAATTTCCCCATGCAGTCAAATGACTTTATAAATGCACAGGTAATGGATCATTCTCTCACTGACTAATGCCCCGGTTCATTTTGTCCTTTCCGCTTTGCCGTACGTTGCCCAGCGCCGCAGCAACACTGATTAATGTCATCACCATAAATTAGATAGCCGCATAGCAACATGTTTATCATGTTCAAAGCATTAAGAAATGTACCTGGGGTCCCGCCTTCTCATTTTCTATTAGAGTATTCAAGTGTAGTGATCACACATCAAGTTGATGTATGTACTAATGCATAGAGGGGAAATATGAACTGTAGTAGATGTGACCTCTCTTCAAAAGGTCGCTAGATAGAGGGCTAAGGATAAGGTAGCTACATCAGTTATGATGTCTTTCCTTGAAGGAGAAATCCGTAATAAAGAATGTAGGCTGTGCATGAGTTAACATAAGTTATTTTCTTGAAGCAGTATTGTTTTATCGTTGCACAAAGCACTGGATTCTATTGCCACCTCTATCCACTTTTACATTTACATTTAAGTCATTTAGCAGACGCTCTTATCCAGAGTGACTTACAATATGTGTTATAACTGGAAACTAAGAGTTGCCATGTAAAGATGTAAAGATGATACTGCCAGCACCAGACAGCAGGGGCACCTTGAAAACACATACACACACACACACACACACACACACACACACACACACACACACACACAAAAGCCCTACAAATATCACAAGCCTCAAGTTTTACCCCCACACCCCCTCAACGATCACATACCTTACATGCTGCTCCCCATAGGACATTTCCCCCCCACCCCCCCAACAGACATTTACTCTGCCCCCCACCCCAACAACGTTCATCACTGTTGCAATTGTTGATATGTATATTATAGATTTTCTTTCAAATATTATTATTTTCTTTCACTTGATCCCCACACCCACTCAATGGTCCTGCTGCTCCCCCTATGGTCATCCCCCCACACCCCTCAACAGTCTTTACTCTGCCTCCACCCCAATGGACATGTATTTATTCATCCCTGCTACAATTATAATGTATATAGTGCTATTTCTGTTTATTTTGTTGTTGTTTTTTATTACCATTTTCATTATTTGATTTCACTTAGTCCTGTATGTTGGAGCTTGGAGACTAGGATTTTCACTGTACCCTGCAATCACACCTGCAACCCTGTACATGTGACTATTAAACAATCTGAATCTAACTTGGCATTATTTGGAATGTTCTCACCCAACGTTTCCTCTCCCAGACTCCATATCACATCAGAAAGAATACATAAACTCCATCTTCCAAAAAAATGCCCATCTCCAAGGCATCACCGCCTTGCCTACCACAGTTCTCTCTCTAACTCCGAGGAAATAAAATAGGGCGAAACAAAAGAACTTCCCTCTACCAACTCCCTCAAAAAACAGCCAAACGCTATAAAAAAAAAAAAACAATGCTAATAACGCTAAAATATGAATGGCGACTTGACATCATATTTACAAATGGGCTGGGAGGCGCCCCGCTAAACCCGCTGAATGGGGAACAAATGGCGTGGAAGAAAGCTCTTTCTGTGCTCCATCTCTTGCCGTTAGATGTTTCTCTGGGAGCTGTCAACAGAAGGCACATTTGCCTGCCAAGCCTCCCCTCTCTCTGAGCTCTGAGTGGGGCGGTGTGCCTCCAGCACACCCCAAGCTCCTCTTTGACTTAAAGGGTTCATTTCACTTCTTCTCTTAGCCTCATTCACATGTGCTGCTGTGCCAAACAAGAGACAGGGAGAAGAGAGCAGTGCGGGTTGTTGTGTGCATGTGTGTGTGTGTGTGTGTGTGTGTGTGTGTGTGTGTGTGTGTGAGTGTGTGTGTGTGTGTGTGTGTGTGTGTGTGTGTGTGTGTGTGTGTGTGTGTGTGTGTGTGTGTGTGTATGTTGAAGCACCCTGCTATGATGGGCACAGCACAGACTGACGGCAGGGACCTCGTTAGCACACGATTGGCCAGAGGGAACATATCCCAGTTCTGGAGAAAGAGGGGGGACTGGAGACAACAGACGACCTGGTCCATCTTCACCTCATAACAACATTAGCTTTTAGCATCATGGTATCATCTACTTCTGCTGTATAGCGTAGCATGCTAACTAATTGTATTGGAGACACTAGCACGTTTGATATTGATAACCTTCATTGGCTAGGTTAATCTATTCAATGACAGCCATCTTGAATGATTCAGTGAACAATAATTGATTAGATGATTATGAGTTGATTCAATTCAATTCTTATTTCTCTAGTACGAAGCCAGTGTGTTTTTGTTAGTATTAGAGTTGTATTTGTACAGTATAACCTATGTGTTTGTATATGTCCTCACAGGGAATATTTCAATTGCATACTCTTCGCGTCCTGTGTCCTCTCTCCTCTCTCCCTTTTTCTCCTTCTCAAAACCTATTGGAGGAGAAGTTCAGAGGGGCGGGACCTCTGGCTTTCTCATCCAATGGATTTTGAGAAGGAGATGAGGAGAGAGGAGAGAGGACGCAAGGAGTATGCAATTGAGATCTTTACATACTCTGCGGCTACTCTCTTCCTCGCCCCGCAGCCCCTGGTCAACCCAGTGAAGTAGAAGTTAAAGAGAAGGCCTTTGAACGTAATAGGTTTTGACTGGCATGTGTTACGTGCTCCACTGCACCATTGATTGAGAGGCTTGTTTGCTAAATCACTGCTGGTTTCCCCTGTTTGGCAGGCCGGTGACATATGGGTGGTCACTACTTAGCTCGAGTAGGAGAGTCCAGAGAGAGAGATGGGGAAGGATGGAGGGAGGGAGAGGGGTCTGGCCACAGTGAGAAGGAGAGGTAGGGAGAGTGAAAAGGAGAGTGTGAAAGAGGGAGGGAGGGAGGGAGGGAGAGAGTGGGAGAGAGAGGGAGAGAGAGAGAGAGACAGAGAGAGAGAGAGAGAGAGAGAGAGAGGAGAGCAGTGTGGTATTGTAGGCTTTTACTTCCTTTGTTGTGATTGACAGCTGATGGAAAAAATAAGGGGAGACACACCTCATTTCATTCATGTGTCTTTTTACTAGGAGGTCTTCCTACCCTGGGCACACACACACGTCCCCACTCTCTATCCTCTCAGCAGCCCCTCCTCCCAACTCATTCCCCCAGACATGCTTTTTACAGCTCTGAGACGGGGTGAGGTGGAGAGAGGTCAATGTCACTCAGTCACTCAGTCATCACCACACAGGCACAGACAGGGGACAGCCCTCAGAGAGACAACCACCTCCACACCACCACACCCCTGGCAGCAGCCATGACACACACTGACATCATCATCAACAGCTGGCAGACTGTTGTTTTATTATTTTGCGGTTGTCTATTGCAAGGGAAGGAGAGGTGAGATATACTGTAGGTCAAGAACTCTAGCAAACATTACCTCATTTTATTCCATTACCCCTCTTCATCTAAAGACGTATTTGCGTGTGTGTGTGCGCGTGTGTGCGTCCGTGCGTGTGCGCGTGCGTGCGTGCGTGTGTGTGCGTGTGTGTGTGTGTGTCCGTGCGTGTGTGTGTATACATATACTGTAGAAAGCTGTTGCCTGGGCTGGTTGGGGAGGTCTGGATATTCCCCTCCACTGTGGGAAGGCTTGGTGAGTAAACAATGTCTTTGCTGATTAGAGGCCCTCTCTCTCTCTCTCTCTCTCTCTCTCTCTCTCTCTCTCTCTCTCTCTCTCTCTCTCTCTCTCTCTCTCTCTCTCTCTCTCTCTCTCTCTCTCTCTCTCTCTCTCTCTCTCTCTCTCTCTCTCTCTCTCTCTCTCTCTCTCTCTCTCTCTCTCTCTCTCTCTCTCTTTATCGCCCAGGATACACTGAAACAGTTTGATCTGATATTGATTCGTTCTCCCTCCCTCCCCCCCTCTCTCTCTCTCTCTCTCTCTCTCTCTCTCTCTCTCCCTCTCTCTCTCTCTCTCCCTCTCTCTCTCTCTCTTTCTCTATCTCTCTCTCTCTCTCTCTCTCTCTCTCTCTCTCATCGGAACGGTGCTTAGGGTTGCAAAGAGAGGGTGTATTACTGGAAACCTTCTAAGTTTACCAGTAACCTACCAGAATGTTGGTATCTTTCAAGGATTTTATGTAATCCATCACAAGATATCTAGTGGCCCTGTCACGGTTCAGACAGACGACCAGAGGACCACAATTGCGTCACACCAGAAAGTTTATTAAACTTAAGGGAAAAGGGAAGTAGGGAGTGAATGAAGGCTCCAGGGGTAACCGGGATCCCGTCCAATGCGCTGGGTCTGTGCCCCCCCCAGTGGCAGCGATGCGTCCTATGAAGCCGGTGGTGGGTGGTCCAGAAGTCCTGGGGGGGGGAGACACAGACACAACAGGGCGGAATGAAACCAGGCAGCAGTACAGTTCAAGGGAAATCCAAAATACGTAGTAGCAAGGCAGAAGGCTGGTCAGAGTTACCGGGATTGAAGAGTAGTCAGGAGTCGTAATGGCAGAAGCAGGTCTGGATCTCCTGAGGCAGAAGAGTATCCAAAAAACAGGCAGGTCCGGGGTCACAAAACCAGGGTGAGCCAGAAGCGCGAGCAAACAGGTTCCGGGTGTGAGCTTTGCAGACGATCTGACACCGGAGAGCTGAAAGACAGGGCCTTAAATACTGGGAGAGGTAGTGGGTAATGCAGCGCAGCTGGCAGAGTAATTAGAGCAGAGCAGAGCAGGGACAGGTGGAGCTAGTTAGGCTGAGTAGAGAGAGTGGTGAGCAGAGTGGAAGAAAATTAAGGTGGTAACCCGGTGGAGTGAGAGGCCCATGACAGAACCCCCCCCCCAAGGGACGGCCCCAGAAGTCCCAAGAGCAACACCACGCCGGGCGGGAGGAGGGGAGCCGGAGGAGGGCTAGAACTCCTCCGAACGGTCCGAGTGAACGTCCTCATCCTCGGAGGAAGCCGGAGGGCCGTGGTCGGGAGATGGGACAGGTCCCGAGACAGGATCAGGCACAGGACAGGAAGCCGAGCGGGCCGGACGGTTAGGGACCCCTCTGGGGCGGCCCCTACGGATTGCAGGTTGATCAGGATGCCGTTGGTGGAAAGCGGTGATGAGAGTCCTATCCACAATCCGACTAGCTGGCACCCAGGTCCTTTCCTCAGGTCCATAGCCCTCCCAGTCAATGAGGTACTGGAGACCCCTACCCCTCCGTCTGGACCGAAGCAGGCGGCGGACGGTGTAAACCAGACCACCATCGACGAGCCGTGGAGGAGGAGGACCAGGCGCAGCAGGGACCAGCGGACTCTCATGGATGGGCTTAATCTTAGACACATGGAAAGTGGGGTGCACCCTCAGGGAATTAGGCAGTTGGAGCCGGACAGCAGTTGGGCTAATCACTCTTATGATAGGGAATGGGCCAATGAACCGAGGTGCCAGCTTCTGCGACTCCACCCTGAGTGGCAGGTTCTTCGATGACAACCACACCCTTTGACCAACATGGTAGGTGGGAGCAGGAATTCTCCGACGGTTGGCCCCGGTAGTGTAGCTGGCAACGGATCTGAGGAGTGTGGCTCGGGCTTGTGACCAGGTGCGGCGACATCGACGGGCAAAAGCAAGTGCAGATGGGCAAGTAACCTCCTCTTCCTGGCTGGCAAATAGAGGAGGCTGGTATCCATAAACACATTGGAAAGGGGACATACCGATGGCAGAGCAGGTCAGAGAATTGTGTGCGTACTCCACCCATGTCAATTGCTGCGACCAGGAGTGGGGGTTGCGTGAAGTCATGCATCGCAGTGCCTTCTCGAGCTCCTGATTAGCCCGCTCTGACTGCCCATTGGATTGGGGATGGAATCCGGAAGTCAGACTGACTGTGGCTCCCAGCAGGTGACAGAACTCCTTCCAAAAAGCGGAGGAGAATTGTGGACCACGGTCAGAAACTACATCCTTTGGCAGTCCGTGGATCCGGAAGACGTGTTCCAGGACCACCTGGGCGGTCTCCTTGGCGGTTGGGAGCTTGGGGAGGGGAATGAAGTGTGCCATCTTGCTGAAACGGTCAACGATGGTGAGAATGACGGTCATGCCACTTGAAGGGGGCAGCCCCGTGACAAAGTCAAGGGCGATGTGAGACCAGGGACGTCTGGGCACAGGCAGGGGCTGCAGCAATCCGGCTGGGGGCTGGCAGGACGACTTGTGTTGGTTGCAGATGGGGCAGGCTTGGACGAATTCCCGTACATCCTTCCTCAGAGAGGGCCACCAGAACCTCTGGGCGAGCAGGTTGTAAGTGCGGGTGGAGCCAGGGTGACAAGCTAGGCGGGAGTCATGTCCCCACTGAACGACCTGGGACCTCAGGTCTTCGGGGACAAAAAGGCGGTCAGCTGGGCAAGTGCTGGGACCTGGCTGGTTACGGAGAGCCTCCAGCACCTGTTCCTCAACAGCCCAGGTCAGAGCTGCAACGATGCAGGGACTTGGCAGAATCGACACAGGGTCCTTGGAGGGGGTGTCATCCTTCTGGAATTGACGGGAGAGGGCGTCTGGCTTGGTGTTGCGTGATCCAGGCCGGTATGACAGAGTGAAATTAAACCTGGTGAAGAACAGGGCCCAGCGGGACTGCCTGGAGTTCAACCGTTTGGCCGTGCGGATGTACTCCAAGTTCTTATGATCGGTCCAAACGAGAAATGGAATGGTGGACCCCTCCAGCCAGTGACGCCACTCCTCCAAGGCAAGCTTCACAGCCAGCAGCTCACGGTTCCCTATGTCGTAATTGCACTCAGAGGGGGACAACCGACGTGAGAAAAAGGCACAGGGATGGAGCTTCCTATCCTCCGCAGCCCACTGAGAAATCACAGCACCAACTCCCACATCCGAGGCGTCCACCTCCACAATGAATTGCCGGTCCACATCAGGCATCTGGAGGATGGGAGCGGAGGTGAACCTCACCTTGAGGGTACTGAAGGCTTTGTCGGCTGCTGGGGTCCAGGTGAAGGGTTGCTTGGTGCTGGTTAGAGCAGTGAGAGGGGCAGCAACGGTACTGTAGTTCCGGATAAACTTCCTATAGAAGTTAGCAAACCCCAGAAACTGTTGCAGCTTCTTTCTGTTCTCCGGAACAGGCCATGAAGTGACTGCTGATACTTTGGCAGGATCCATTTGGATACTTCCCTCTGCCACTATGTACCCCAGGAAGGCCACTGTCTTGACGTGAAACTCACATTTCTCTGCCTTGGCGTAGAGGGAATTCTCCAGAAGACGATGAAGGACTTGCTGGACATGGCGGGTGTGTTCAGACAGGTTTCTGGAGTAGATTAAGATGTCATCCAGGTAAACGAAGACAAACTTGTTTAACATGTCCCGCAGTACATCATTCACTAGAGCCTGGAACACAGCAGGAGCATTGGTGAGGCCAAAAGGCATAACCAGATACTCGTAGTGGCCTGTTGGTGTATTGAATGCGGTTTTCCATTCATCTCCCTCCCGGATCCGCACTAGGTGGTAAGCGTTTCTGAGATCCAACTTGGTAAAAACAGTGGCTCCCTGGAGCAACTCAAAAGCAGAGGTGAGCAGAGGCAGAGGGTAACGGTTTTTCACTGTGATGTCGTTGAGTCCCCTGTAGTCGATGCAGGGGCGAAGAGATCCGTCCTTCTTCCCCACAAAGAAGAAGCCAGCACCAGCAGGAGATGAAGATGAACGGATTAATCCTGCGGACAGAGAGCCATTGATGTAGTCCTCCATGGACTTTCTTTCAGGAGCAGACAACGAATAAAGACGACCCTTTGGAGGAGCTGTTCCAGGGAGGAGGTCGATGGCACAGTCGTACGGTCGGTGAGGGGGCAGAGATGTGGCTCTTGCTTTGTTAAACACCTCTCTGAGACCATGGTAGCATTCTGGGACATTGGAGAGGTCAGGAGCGGAGTTAGTAGGTACTGGCCGAGGGGGTAGTGCGGCAGCAAGCAGGCAGGTTCGGTGGCAGTCCTCTCCCCACTCCCTGATCACCCCGGTCACCCAGTCGAGCTGAGGGTTGTGCCGGCGGAGCCATGGGTAACCCAGGATGAGGGGTTGGCCTGGAGAGGGGAGCAGGTGAAACTGGATAGTTTCTTGATGGTTTCCGGACAGACCCATCGAGACCGGGGCCGTGACATGAGTGACCGATCCGAGTAAGTGTCCGTCCAGTGCCCGGGCAGGAATAGGAGGTGTCAAACGGAGGTTCTCCAGTCCCAGTTGGCGTGCCAGCTTGATGTCCATTATGTTGGCTTCGGCGCCAGAATCCACCAGAGCA
Organism: Coregonus lavaretus; assembly: GCF_964263955.1. NCBI lineage: Eukaryota > Metazoa > Chordata > Actinopteri > Salmoniformes > Salmonidae > Coregonus > Coregonus lavaretus. The sequence continues at coordinate 3,036,963 of NW_028167181.1, forward strand.
GCCAGGGTGTGAGTTGAGTCAGAGAGGCGGAGGTGAACTTGCAGCAGGGGTTTGCGGTCGGAGGACTGGATGGTCATTGAACTCAACCGGACTCCCCCTATGCCCGGTGAGCTTCGGCCCTTTAAAGGGCAGGTTACCACACGATGTCCATCACCTCCACAATAGAGGCAGAGGTTTGAGGTGAAGCGGCGCTGGCGCTCTGCAGGAGTGAGGGAGGCTCGCCCAATCTCCATAGGCTCAGACTGATCAAGCTGACCTGGGTGAGTGGCAGTAGATGACAGGAGCCCAGTCGGATCTCTCCGAATGCCGGTAGTAGGTGGACCTTGGCGCCCCCTCTCACGACGACGGGTCTGTATCCTTCTGTCGATCCTGACAGTCAGTGCGATGGCTTCATCAAGAGTGGAAGGCAGTTCATGGGAGACCAACTCGTCCTTGATATAGTCAGCCAAACTATGGAAGAACGCGTCCACCAACGATGGTGTGTTCCAAGAACTTCGTCTAGCCAGGGTTCGGAAGTCGATGGAATGGTCTGCGACTGTACGTCTGCCTTGTCGAATACTGAACAGTTCACGAGACGCCTCTGCGGTGGGTGAATCCAGGTCAAACACCTTCAGCATCTCCTCAGCAAACAGGTCGAAGGTTGCACATGCGGGGGTTTGACGTTCGAACTCTGCTGTTCCCCAGAGTCGAGCTCGGCCCGTCAGGTGAGTGATGGCATACCCAACTTTAGCCCCCTCCGTGGCGAAGGTCCTTGGCTGCAAGGAGAACTGAAGTCGGCAGCTAGTCAGGAATGGCCGGACCTGGGTTGAATCGCCGTTGAACCGCTCGGGGTTTCCAATCTTGGGTTCCGGAGCAGCGGCTGCAATGACCGGGGCAGGTAACTCGGGGGCTGGGCTGGTGGGCAGACTGGCTGGGGTAAGGTTGGTGAGGAGTTGAATGATCATGGCGAGTTGTTGTTGCTGCTGCTGGAACTGCTGCTCATGCTCATCGGTTTCCATGTCGGGGAAAGTGTGCGCTGAGTCCATAATGGTCAGATCGTACTGTCACGGTTCAGACAGACGACCAGAGGACCACAATTGCGTCACACCAGAAAGTTTATTAAACTTAAGGGAAAAGGGAAGTAGGGAGTGAATGAAGGCTCCAGGGGTAACCGGGATCCCGTCCAATGCGCTGGGTCTGTGCCCCCCCCAGTGGCAGCGATGCGTCCTATGAAGCCGGTGGTGGGTGGTCCAGAAGTCCTGGGGGGGGGAGACACAGACACAACAGGGCGGAATGAAACCAGGCAGCAGTACAGTTCAAGGGAAATCCAAAATACGTAGTAGCAAGGCAGAAGGCTGGTCAGAGTTACCGGGATTGAAGAGTAGTCAGGAGTCGTAATGGCAGAAGCAGGTCTGGATCTCCTGAGGCAGAAGAGTATCCAAAAAACAGGCAGGTCCGGGGTCACAAAACCAGGGTGAGCCAGAAGCGCGAGCAAACAGGTTCCGGGTGTGAGCTTTGCAGACGATCTGACACCGGAGAGCTGAAAGACAGGGCCTTAAATACTGGGAGAGGTAGTGGGTAATGCAGCGCAGCTGGCAGAGTAATTAGAGCAGAGCAGAGCAGGGACAGGTGGAGCTAGTTAGGCTGAGTAGAGAGAGTGGTGAGCAGAGTGGAAGAAAATTAAGGTGGTAACCCGGTGGAGTGAGAGGCCCATGACAGGCCCTTTGGTGGGTACTTCAGATTATCACAGGTGTCTAATTATCTCTGGCCCTTATCACATGTAAAATATATAAAATAATTGAATTTAAAAAATAGAATGACAAAGCTGTAAAACATTGTCCTAAATATAAACCATCAACTTAGTGAATACCATTGGTGTTTAATATGAGAGTTTCATCATGAAATATCCTTTATATATTTTTGTACAAACCTTTATTCATTTTAGTATGTCAATATGTATTTGTTGTCAGTGTTTTGGTGTCAAACTGGTGGCAGGTGTGAAAAAAGTAAATAGTTGGAAGAGTTGCAGAGTTAATTGAAAATAATGCCATTAATGCCATTAATTAGGCTATTTTCTCTTGAACCATATGGTCCATCTACTAAAAACTCATGGACAATATGGACACAGATATAATACATGAATGCTATACAGTATATGAATACATTTTGTTCAGTTATTCAAGTATACATTTCCAAAGTTACGATAGATTGCTATAGATTTATTGTTAATTACCAAAATTACTGAAGATTCTGTTAACTTTAGTATATTACCGGTAGCTTTGCCACCCTACGTAGGTGACTAGTCTGCCAGTAGGCCGAGTTAGAGAAACAAGACAATGGCCTCTCCGGTGTTTCTTGCCGTTACCGGTTGGGTTAAATAATATCCTCCAAGGAGAGATGAGAAGTGCACGGAACAGGGCTCATAATTCTGCTCAAGGAAACCTTAAACTGACCTAAGACCAGAATATGAAATGGAGTGTGAATATGAACACCTTCAGTAATCAGTGGACATTTTAGGCTAGTACGCGTCCTAGACGTCTGCAAAGATCAGATTCTATGTTGAAAGAATGGTGTTTTTTAGATGACTATGCAGACTACAGTACAGTAAAATATCAGGTGAAAACCCATAGAGACTCAGGCCCCGTAGGAGCTTAGACAAATGAAGGAATCAATCGAACACAGTCAGGAATGTGTTGAAGTGTAAGAGCTATCCAATATTTGGTTCTGCTTGATGTCTGAGGGTGATTTAGGTGTTCTGAAGAGCCAACTGTCATGTTACTCAGACTCCTCAAACCTTAATGAAAAAGTATGAAGAAGTAGGGCCTAGTCTCTCCAGATGTTTTTTTTTTTCCGCTCTGTCTTTCCTTCATTCATCTTTTCCCTCTCCTCCACCTCCTCTCTTTCTCCCCAATCTCTCTCTTCATCTCTCCCTGTTTATCTCCCCCCCCCCTCTCTCCTCTTACCTCCTGGCGGTGAATAGTGTATTGTGGTTCTGGATCTAGATGATGAAGTTTCTGGCTGACGTGGATGTGCTATCCATTACAGGCAGGGTGCACACACACACACACACACACACACGCACACAGATAAATCACCTTATCAGGCCATGCCTCCCCCTACCTTCTCCCCACAGAGCACAGGGAGCAGAGCAGGCCAGGGGGGAAATCCATCAAGCTCCACAAAATGGGACACGAATCAGAGTTCCACATCAGTCCTTCGCAACGTTACACTACCTCTATCTGCACTATACTACTGTCTGACTGACTGAACACCTGCCTAACACAGCTGAACACATATCATTGCAGTGCTTTACCTGTTGCACTATCAACACCTACATTTCCATCTCAATTGATACAGTCCTCAATTCATAAAGCATCCATGACATACTTTACTAACCATTGTCTACTAACTCCTTGCAAACCTACCTTGCTCATATATTATGGTACAGGATATTGGGTGCCATATGATCATTTGAACACCTGAATAATACTAGTTATACACTGAGACGCCCATTTGTGTGTAATGTACTGTAGGTCTCTCACGCTCACATAATTAAGCCTGTCTTCTCATACAAGGTTGCTAAGCAACAATAACGATAGTGACCTTTTAGAAATCAGTGGGATATGCCTCCTCCCTAATCCAAAGACCATGGCACAGACAGACAGGCGGAGAGAGAGAGACAGATAGAGCCATATTGTTAACACACGTTTATAGTGAAAATGTATACTGAACAAAAATATAACAAAAATATCAACGCAACAAGTGTTGGTCCCATGTTTCATGAGCTGAAATAAAAGATCCCAGAAATGTTCCATGCGAACAAAAAGCATATTTCTCTCAGATTTTGTGCACAAATTTGTTTACATCCCTGTTAGTGAGCATTTTTCCTTTGCCAAGATAATCCATCCACCTGACAGGAGAGGCATATCAAGAAGCTGATTAAACAGCATGATCATTACACAAGTGCACCTTGTGCTGGGGACAATAAAAGGCCACTCTGAAATGTTCAGTTTTGTCACACAACACAATGCCACAAATGTCTAAAGTTTTGAGGGAGCGTGCAATTGCAGGAAAGTCCACCAGAGCTGTTGCCAGAGAATTGAATGTTAATTTCTCTAACATAATCCGCCTCCAACGTCGTTTTAGAGAATTTGGCAGTACGTCCAACCGGCCTCACAACCACAGAACACGTGCATGCCGTCGTGTGGGCGAGCAGTTTGCTGATGTCAACGTTGTGAACAGAGTGCCCCATGGTGGCGGTGGGGTTATGGTATGGGCATGCATAAGCTACGGACAATGAACACAATTGCATTTTATCTGTATTGCCAGTCATTTGAAATCCATAGATTATTTTTATTACATTTTTTTCCTTTATTTTAACAGGGAAGATATTGAGACCGAGGTAAATTTTTCAAATGCGCCCTGTATGATACAACATAAATATACAGTACATATTATACACTATATATATATATATATATATATATATATATATATATATATATATATATATATATATATATACAGTACCAGTCAAAAGTTTGGACACACCTACTCATTCAAGGGTTTTTCTTTATTTTTACTATTTTCTACATTGTAGAATAATAGTGAAGACAACAAAACTATGAAATAACACATATGGAATCATGTAGTAACCAAAAAAGTGTTAAACAAATCAAAATATATTTTATATTTGAGATTCTTCAATGTAGCCACCCTTTGACTTGATGACAGCTTTGCACACTCTTGGCATTCTCGCAACCAGCTTCATGAGGTGGTCACCTGTAATGCATTTCAATTAACAGATGTGCCTTGTTAAAAGTTAATTTGTGGAATTTCTTTCCTTCTTAATGCATTTGAGCCAATCAGTTGTGTTGTGACAAGGTAGGGTTGGTATACAGAAGATAGCCCTATTTGGTAAAAGACCAAGTCCATATTATGGCAAGAACAGCTCGAATAAGCAAAGAGAAATGACAGTCCATCATTACTTTAAGACATGAAGGTCAGTCAATCCAAGGACTTTGAAAGTTTCTTCAAGTGCAGTCGCAAAAACCATCAAGCGGTATGATGTAACTGGCTCTCATGAGGACCGCTACAGGAAAGGAAGACCCAGATGTACCTCTGCTGCAGAGGATAAGTTCATTAGTTACCAGCCTCAGAAATCAGCAATTAACTGCACCTCAGATTGCAGCCCAAATAAATGCTTCACAGAGTTCAAGTAACCGACACATCTCAACATCAACTGTTCAGAGGAGACCGCAGGAATCAGGTCTTCATGGTCGAATTGCTGAAAGGACACCAATAAGAAGAAGAGACCTGCTTGAGCCAAGAAACATGACCAATGGACATTAGACCGGTGGAAATCTGTCCTTTGGTCTGATGAGTCCAGATTTGAGATTTTTGATTCCAACCGCTGTGTCTTTATGAGACGCAGAGTAGGGGAACGAATGATATCCACATGTGTGGTTCCCACCATGAAGCATGGAGGAAGAGGTGTGAGGGTGTGGGGGTGCTTTGCTGGTAACACTCTCTGTGATTTATTTAGAATTTAAGGCACACTTAACCAGCATGGCTTTTACAGTATTCTGCAGCGATACACCATCCCATCTTGTTTGGGCTTAGTGGGACTATCATTTGTTTTTCAACAGGACAATGACCCAAAGCACACCTCCAGGCTGTGTAAGGGCTATTTGACCAAGAAGGAGTGATGGAGTGCTGCATCAGATGACCTGGCCTCCACAATCCCCCGACCTCAACCCAATTGAGATGGTTTGGGATGAGTTGGACCGCAGAGTGAAGAAAAAGCAGCCAACAAGTGCTCAGCATATGTGGGAACTCCTTCAAGACTGTTGGAAAAGCATTCTAGGTGAAGCTGGTTGAGAGAATGCCAAGAGTGTGCAAAGCTGTCATCAAGGCAAAGGGTGGCTACTTTGAAGAATCTCAAATATAAAATATATTTTGATTTGTTTAACACTTTTTTGGTTACTACATGATTCCATATGTGTTATTTTATAGTTTTGATGTCTTCACTATTATTCTAAAATGTAGAAAATAGTCAAAATAAAGAAAAACCCTTGAATGAGTAGGTGTGTCCAAACTTTTGACTGGTGCTGTATATATATATATATATATATATATATATATATATATATATATATATATATATATATATATATATATATATATATTGTGTATAATATGTACTGTAGATAGATAGATAGATAGATAGATAGATAGATAGATAGATAGATAGATAGATAGATAGATAGATAGATAGATAGATAGATAGATAGATAGATAGATAGATAGATAGATAGATAGATAGATAGATAGATAGATAGATAGATAGATAGATAGATAGATAGATAGATAGATAGATAGATAGATAGATAGATAGATAGATACACTAAACTGACCAAAGGTATGTGGACACATTCCAAAATCATGGGCATTAATATGGAGATGGTCTCCCCTTTGCTGCTATAACGGCCTCTACTCTTCTGGGAAGGCTTTCCACTAGATGTTGGAACATGGCTGCATGGACTTGCTTCCATTCAGCCCCAAGAGCACTAGTGAGGTCGAGCACGGATGTTGGACAATTAGGCCTGGCTCGCAGTCGGCATTCCAATTCATCCCAAAGGTGTTCGATGGGGTTGAGGTCAGGGCTCTGTGCAGGCCAGTCAAGTGCTTCCACATCGATCTCAACAAACCATTTCTGTATGGACCTCGCTTTGTGCATGAGGCATTGTCATGCTGAAACAGGAAAGGGCCTTCCCCAAACTGTTGCCAGAAAGTTGGAAGCACAGAATCGTCTGGAATGTAATTGTATGCTGTAGCATTAAGATTTCCATTCACTGGAACTAAGGGGCCTAGCCCGAACCATGAAAAACAGCCCCAGACCATTATTCCTCCTCCACCAAACTTTACAGTTCAAATAAAATAAAATAAAATTTTATTGGTCACATGCGCCGAATACAACAGCTGCAGACATTACAGTGAAATGCTTACTTACAGCCCTTAACCAACAGTGCATTTATTTTTAACAAAAAAAGTAAAAATAAAACAACAACAAAAAAAGTGTTGAGAAAAAAAAAGCAGAAGTAAAATAAAATAACAGTAGGGAGGCTATATATACAGGGGGTACCGGTGCAGAGTCAATGTGCGGGGGCACCGGCTAGTTGAGGTAGTTGAAGTAATATGTACATGTGGGTAGAGTTAAAGTGACTATGCATAAATAATTAACAGAGTAGCAGCAGCGTAAAAAGGATGGGCTGGGGGGGCAGTGCAAATAGTCCGGGTAGCCATGATTAGCTGTTCAGGAGTCTTATGGCTTGGGGGTAGAAGCTGTTGAGAAGTCTTTTGGACCTAGACTTGGCACTCCGGTACCGCTTGCCGTGCGGTAGCAGAGAGAACAGTCTATGACTAGGGTGGCTGGAGTCTTTGAAAATGTTGAGGGCCTTCCTCTGACACCGCCTGGTATAGAGGTCCTGGATGGCAGGAAGCTTGGCCCCATGTACTGGGCCGTACGCACTACCCTCTGTAGTGCCTTGCGGTCGGAGGCCAAGCAGTTGCCATACCAGGCGGTGATGCAACCAGTCAGGATGCTCTCGATGGTGCAGCTGTATAATTTTTTGAGGATCTGAGGACCCATGCCAAATCTTTTCAGTCTCCTGAGGGGGAATAGGCTTTGTCGTGCCCTCTTCACGACTGTCTTGGTGTGTTTGGACCATGATAGTTCGTTGGTGATGTGGACACCAAGGAACTTGAAGCTCTCAACCTGTTCCACTACAGCCCCGTCGATGAGAATGGGGGCGTGCTCAGTCCTCTTTTTTTTCCTGTTGTCCACAATCATCTCCTTTGTCTTGGTCACGTTGAGGGAGAGGTCGTTGTCCTGGCACCACACGGCCAGGTCTCTGACCTCCTCCCTATAGGCTGTCTCATCGTTTTCGGTGATCAGGCCTACCACTGTTGTGTCGTCGGCAAACTTAATGATGGTGTTGGAGTCGTGCCTGGCCATGCAGTCATGGGTGAACAGAGAGTACAGGAGGGGACTGAGCACGCACCCCTGAGGGGTCCCCGTGTTGAGGATCAGTGTGGCAGATGTGTTGTTACCTACCCTTACCACCTGGGGGCGGCCCGTCAGGAAGTCCAGGATCCAGTTGCAGAGGGAGGTGTTTAGTCCCAGGTAGCTTTAGCTTAGTGATGAGCTTAGAAGGCACTATGATGTTGAATGCTGAGCTGTAGTCAATGAATAGCATTCTCACGTAGGTGTTCCTCTTGTCCAGGTGGGAGAGGGCAGTGTGGAGTGCAATAGAGATTGCATCATCTGTGGATCTGTTGGGGCGGTATGCAAATTGGAGTGGGTCTAGGGTTTCTGGGATAATGCTGTTGATGTGAGCCATGACCAGCCTTTCAAAGCACTTCATGGCTACAGACGTCAGTGCTACGGGTCGGTAGTCATTTAGGCAGGTTATCTTAGAGTCCTTGGGTACGGGGACTATGGTGGTCTGCTTGAAACATGTTGGTATTACAGACTCAGTCAGGGACATGTTGAAAATGTCAGTGAAGACACTTGCCAGTTGGTCAGCACATGCTCGGAGTACACGTCCTGGTAATCCGTCTGGCCCTGCGGCCTTGTGACTGTTGACCTGCTTAAAAGTCTAACTCACATCGGCTACGGAGAGCGTGATCACATAGTCATCCGGAACAGCTGGTGCTCTCATGCATGCTTCAGTGTTGCTTGCCTCGAAGCGAGCAATAGAAGTGGTTTATCTCGTCTGGTAGGCTTGTGTCACTGGGCAGCTCGCAGCTGTGCTTCCCTTTGTAGTCTGTAATAGTTTTCAAGCCCTGCCACATCCGACGAGCGTCAGAGCCAGTGTAGTACGATTCAATCTTAGTCCTGTATTGACTCTTTGCCTGTTTGATGGTTCGTCGGAGGGCATAGCGGGATTTCTTATAAGCGTCCGGGTTAGAGTCCCGTTCCTTGAAAGCGGCAGCTCTACCCTTTAGCTCAGTGCGGATGTTTCCTGTAATCCATGGCTTCTGGTTGGGGTATGTACGTACGGTCACTGTGGGGACGACATCATCGATGCACTTATTGATGAAGCCAGTGACTCATGTGGTGTACTCCTCAATGCTGTCTGAAGAATCCCGGAACATGTTCCAGTCTGTGCTAGCAAAACAGTCCTGTAGCTTAGCATCTGCGTCATCTGACCACTTTTTTATTAACCGAGTCACTGGTGCTTCCTGCTTTAGTTTTTGCTTATAAGCAGGAATCAGGAGGATAGAGTTATGGTCAGATTTGCCAAATGGAGGGCGAGGGAGAGCTTTGTATGCGTCTCTGTGTGTGGAGTAAAGGTGGTCTAGAGTTTTTTTTCCTCTGGTTGCACATTTAACATGCTGGTAGAAATGAGGTAGAACGGATTTAAGTTTCCCTGCATTAAAGTCCCCGGCCACTAGGAGCGCTGCATCTGGATGAGCGTTTTCCTGTTGATTTATGGCCTTGTACAACTCATTCAGTGCAATCTTAATGCCAGCATTGGTTTGTGGTGGTAAATAGACAGCTATGAAAAATATAGATGAAAACTCTCTTGGTAAATAGTGTGGTCTACAGCTTATCATAAGACACTCTACCTCAGGCGAGCAAAACCTCAAGACTTCCTTAGTATTTGATTTTGTGCACCAGCTGTTGTTTACAAATATACACAGACCGCCACCCCTTGTCTTACCGGAGTCAGCCGTTCTATCCTGCCGATGTAGCGTATAGCCCGCTAGCTGTATGTTATCCATGTCGTCGTTCAGCCACGACTCGGTGAAACATAAGATATTACAGTTTTTAATGTCCCGTTGGTAGGATAACCGTAATCTTAGGTCATCCAATTTGTTATCCAATGATTGAAGATTGGCTAATAGGATTGATGGAAGAGGCAGTTTACTCGCTCGCCGTCGGATCCTTACAAGGCACCCCGATCTACGTCCACAATATCTCTGTCTCTTCCTCACGCGAATGACGGGGATTTGGGCCTTGTCGGGTGTGTGTATGATATCCTTCGCGGCCGCCTCGTTGAAGAAAAAATCTTCGTCCAATACGAGGTGAGTAATCGCTGTCCTGATATCCAGAAGCTCTTTTTGGTTATAAGAGACGATGGCAGAAACATTATGTACAAAATAAATTACAAATAACGCGGAAAATCACACATAATAGTACAAATGGTTAGAGGGCTGTAAAACGGCAGCCATCTTCTCCGGCGCTGTTCTGGGACCTTACAGTTGGCACTATGCATTGGGGCAGGTATCGTTTTCCTGGCATCCGGAAAACCCAGATTTGTCCATTGTACTGGCAGGTGGTGAAGCGTGATTCATCACTCCAGAGAACGCGTTTCCACTGCTCCAATGCCAGCGAGCTTTATACCACTCCAGCCGACGCTTGGCATTGCACATGGTGATCTTAGGCTTATGTGCGGCTGTTCCACATGGAAGCCCATTTCATGAAGCTCCCGACAAACAGTTATTGTGTTGACGTTGCTTCCAGAGGCAGTTTGGAACTTGGTAGTGAGTGTTGCAACCGAGGACAGATTATTTTTACGCGCTACATGCTTCAGCACTTAGGGGTCCCGTTCTGTGAGCTTGTGTGGCCTACCACTTCGCAGCTGAGCCGTTGTTGCTCCTAGACATTTCCACTTCACAATAACAGCACTTACAGTTGACCGGGGCAGCTCTAGCAGGGCAGAAATTTGACGAACTGACTTGTTGGAAAGGTGGCATCCTATGACGGTGCCACGTTGAAAGTCCCTGAGCTCTTCATTAAGGCTGTTCTACTGCCAATGTTTGTCTATGGAGATTGCATGGCTGTGTGCTCGATTTTATACACCTGTCAGCAACGGGTGTGGCTGAAATAGCCGAATCCTCTAATTTGAAGGGGTGTCCACATACTTTTCCCTTGAGGAAATCCTAGAGAGGTAGCGACTAGAGTTTCACACACACACACACAGACACACACCTTGTTTTCTTCCCTTAATTTCCATACTGTCACTTTGGGTTATCCTATTGGTATTCACCAGCAGCAGGTATCTTAGAGAGTCAACGCCGTTAAAACATCTTAGCCGTTGTTTGTTCCGTCTCTAGAGGGCAGGTACAGTACACTGGGGGTTTGACAACAGACGAGAGGAGTTTGCTAATTTGTTTGCCGAGGTGTATTTTGCTCTGTAAATACATTGCTTGTGTTGTATCATAGTGTTCTATATTAAGCCCAGATCACAGTGTTGTGTTGTGTTTTGTTTATTCTGTAAGTAGGGTTTCATTTTAGTCGGAAATTAATGAAACAACCTCTTTTAACTGTGTTTACATTATGTTGTCTGGGTTATGATATTTGCCTCCTACGGTTCAATGGTGATAGAGGACTTTGTTGTCAGGTTATTCAAGGCACAGGTATACAGGTTCAAATTATGCCTGATCTTGCTGTTCTCGTTGATGTGAAATGCAGTGCCTTCGGAAAGTATTCAGACCCCTTGACTTTTTCCATATTTTGTGACGTTACAGCCATATTCTAAAATCAATTAAATAAATACAAATCCTCAGCAATTTACACACAATACCCCATAATGACAAAGCAAAAGCAGTTTTTTTTGACATTTTTGCAAATGTATTAAACATAAAAACAGAAATACCTTATTTACATAAGTATTCAGACTCTTTGCTATGAGACTCAAAATTGAGCTCAGGTGCATCCTGTTTCCATTGATCATCCTTGAGATGTTTCTAAAACTTGATTGGAGTCCACCAGTGGCAGTCAGTGCTATTTAAGATGAGGGAGAACAATTATTTTTTCATGAGCATGGCCTTATTTCTATTACAGCATTTTGGATGACTGTCATTCATATTCCATTCACCCAGTTCAATGTAACAGCGATAGGTTTAGGCTACTACATGATACTAACATTTTCCCTATACCCATCATGAGGTTGCTACAACCTAGCCTATGAATGAAAGTTTACAACGTAGGTGCACACAGGTCGAGAGACAAATTTGAGGTGACAAACAGTGACACATGGACTGACGGTGACATTCAATACCGCCGTGCACACTCTTGCCTGCATCTAGCTGATATAGGGTATAATCATTAGTCCAACAGTTGCAAACGAGAGTTTCTATTGGACAAATTCAGGTATTGATATGATGTTTTTATGGTATAATGATGTCATGTCATTGTATCGTGGGGAACAGGTTAGAGTTACTAGATAAGTGGTTAGGAGACAGATGTACTGATGTTTAGGGTAGTATGATTGATGGACAGGATATAGTGACCTGGGGCAAAGGGTAATAACAACAGAGAAAGGGAGTGCTATGATGGTTGCCAGATGTATGTGAGAGGGAGTATAACCAAGAGTATAAAGGAGATTTGTATGTGTGGGCAGTTCAACTGACGAAGGGCAAAGCTATGTCCGTTTGTTAGATGAACCCACGAGCTCGTGATCCAATAAATACTCTCCACAGAATGTCTAAGTAAATTCTTGCATCTTGAACTTCTCAATACCAGAAACTCATCATAACAGGTATGTTTATCCCCGTTTTGTTCCGTTTGCTTCCGTTTAAGAAACGTTTTTCAACAGAATCAACGGAATGAATACACCCCTGATCACGCGTAAACACAGTTCACTTTCATAGCAGCCACGTTGTATTCCTTTTCGCCTCCTCTCTCCTCCTCTCACCTCTTCCCTTCGCTTGTGGACTTCAATGCACAACACATCAGCTGTATGTGACCTGGCGAAAAAACCTTTTCAAGGCAAACCGCTACACACAACCTACATCGTTGTCACCATATTTGTTAAAGTAACGTCCTAGTCAGCATAGCTAATAGAACTAACGCGTTAGAAAATCTGCTACAATCAGGCAGTAATGTTACAGTGTACAGTCAGTAAGCAGTTACACCGGTGGGCCCCGGTAGCATTAAATTAGTAAAACCAGAAGCTTACCTTGACTTGGAAGAGTTCCAGTGTTGTGTTGGATAGTCATAGCCAGCTAGCTAACATAGCATCCCTCTGTTCGAGCAGGGTGTTTCAGTAGGCTGAACTAGCTAGCTGCATTTGCTAGCTAAGTAAGTGAAACTGAAAGTAAAAAAATAAAAATTCTCTTTTACTTCTCCTTCATTTAGGAATAAATTAATTTGTTCAAAACTGTTCAACTATTGTCTTTCTCTCTCTTTGAGTCAACTACTCACCACGTGTTATACACTGCAGTGCTAGCTAGCTGTAGCTTATGCTTTCAGTACAAGATTCATTCTCTGATCCTTTGATTGGGTGGACAACATGTCAGTTCATGCTGCAAGAGCTCTGATAGGTTGCAGGACGTCCTCCGGAAGTTGTCATAATTACTGTGTAAGTCTATGGAAGGGGGTGAGAACCATGAGCCTCCTGGGTTTTGTATTGAAGTCAATGTACCCAGAGGAGGACGGAAGCTGGGTGTCCTCCGGCTACAGCATGGTATTACCCTACAGAGTGCTGTGGAGGCTACTGTAGACCTTCTTTGCAAAATAGTGTGTTTTAATCAATTATTTGGTGACATGTGATTATATTTAGTATAGATTTTATCTAAAAAGGATAACTTTTAAAATGTTTAAAAAATAACAATATGAAATTGACTGAGGAGGATGGTCCTCCCCTTCCTCCTCTGAGGAGCCTCCACTGGAGTCCCCCTGTGGTAAATTCAATTGATTGGACATTATTTGGAAAGGCACACAACTGTCTATATAAGGTCCCATAGTTGACAGTGCATGTCAGAGCAAAAACCAAGCCACGGGGACGAAATAATTGTCCGTAGAGCTCCGAGACAGGATTGTGTCGAGGCACAGATCTGGTGAAGGGTACCAAAAAATGTCAGCAGCATTGAAGGTCCCCGAGAACACAGTGGCCTCCATCATTCTTAAATGGAAGAAGTTTGGAACCACCATGACTCTTCCTAGAGCTGGCAACCTGGCCAAACTGAGCAATCGGGGGAGAAGGGCCTTGGTCAGGGAGGTGACCAAGAACCCGATGGTCACTCTGACAGAGCTCTAGAGTTCATCTGTGGAGATGAGAGAACCTTCCAGAAGAACAACCATCTCTGCAGCATTCCACCAATCAGGCCTTTATGGTAGAGTGGCCAGATGGAAGCCACTCCACATTAGAGCCCACTTGGAGTTTGCCAAAAGGCACCTAAAAACTCTCAGACAATGAGAAACAAGATTATCTGGTCTGATGAAACCAAGATTCAACTCTTTGGCCTGAATGCCAAGCGTCACGTCTGGAGGAAACCTGGCACCATCCCTACGGTGAAGCATGGTGGTGGCAGCAACATGCTGTGGGGATGTTTTTCAGCAACAGGGACTGGGAGACTAGTCAGGATTGAGGGAAAGATGAACAGAGCAAAGTACAGAGAGATCCTTGATGAAAACCTGCTCCAGAGCACTCAGGACCTCAGACTGGGATGAAGGTTCACCTTCCAACAGAACAACGATCCTAAGCAAACAGCCAAGACAATGCAGGAGTGGCTTTGTGACAAGTCTCTGAATGTGTTTGAGTGGCCCAGCCAGAGCCTGAACTTGAACACGATCGAACATCTCTGGAAAGACCTGAAAATAGCTGTGCAGCAACGCTCCCCATCCAACCTGACAGAGCTTGAGAGGATCTCCAGGGAAGAATGGGAGAAACTCCCCAAATACAGGTGTGCCAAGCTTGTAGCGTCATACCCAAGACGACTCAAGGCTGTAATCGCTGCCAAAGGTGCTTCAACAAAGTACTGAGTAAAGGGTCTGAATACTTATGTAAATGTAATATTTCCGGGGTTTTTAAAAAATAAATTAGCAAACATTTCTAATAACCTGTTTTTGCTTTGTCAGTATGGGGTATTGTGTGTAGATTTATGAGGGGAAAAAACAATTTAATCAATTTTAAAATAAAGCTGTAACTTAACAAAATGTGGAAAAAGTCAAGGGGTCTGAATACTTTCCGAAGGCACTGTAATTGTAGGTTGATTGGACCCAGGTCTTTGTGGTACCTTTAGTATCCTGGCTGAATGTACCTTTAGTATCCTGGCTGGATGTACCTGTAGTATCCTGGCTGGATGTACCTTTAGTATCCTGGCTGGATGTACCTGTAGTATCTTGGCTGGATGTACCTGTAGTATCCTGGCTGGATGTACCTGTAGTATCCTGGCTGGATGTACCTGTAGTATCCTGGCTGGATGTACCTTTAGTATCCTGGCTGGATGTACCTGTAGTATCCTGGCTGGATGTACCTGTAGTATCCTGGCTGGATGTACCTTTAGTATCCTGGCTGGATGTACCTTTAGTATCTTGGCTGGATGTACCTTTAGTATCCTGGCTGGATGTACCTGTAGTATCCTGGCTGGATGTACCTGTAGTGTCCTGGCTGGATGTACCTTTAGTGTCCTGGCTGGATGTACCTTTAGTGTCCTGGCCGGATGTAACTTTAGTGTCCTTGCTGGATGTACCTTTAGTGTCCTGGCCGGATGTACCTTTAGTGTCCTGGCTGGATGTACCTTTAGTGTCCTGGCCGGATGTACCTTTAGTGTCCTGGCCGGATGTACCTTTAGTGTCCTGGCTGGATGTACCTTTAGTGTCCTGGCCGGATGTACCTTTAGTGTCCTGGCTGGATGTACCTTTAGTGTCCTGGCTGGATGTACCTTTAGTATCTTGGCTGGATGTAACTTTAGTATCCTGGCTGGATGTGCCGTAGCTACATTTTCTTGGCAGAGATTTAAGTCCACAGGTCTGCTGTCCTGTATGTGTCCAGTGTCACTAGGTTTTGTCCGGCTTTAACAGCAGACATAACACAACTCACGCCACCTCAGCTTGAAATCACAACGAGACAACGGACCAAAACAAAGAGGAACACCTAGCGAGAGATCAACGACAGTGGCTCTCATATCCTCCTCACTAGGCATCTGAATGACAAACCAGTGTCTCTGTCCCCTTTTAAGAAATCTGTTACAAGCCAGAGACACAGACTCAGACACAGAGGCCTTAGCTGAAGAGCTGTATATTTCTATTCATAATTGATGACCCAGAGCCCAGACAGACAGCACACTACACATGTAATATGGATTCACTCTGGGTTTCAGATGCATGGGTCTCGTCTGGACTACTGACACACCGTACCATGTGTGGTTGTGTGTGTGTGTGTGTGTGCGTGTGTGAGCGTGTGTGAGTGGTCCTGCTGTGTGTTTTTATTCATGTTATTCTCCCTGTCTACAGGGTGGAGCTTATTAGCACTTCAAGTGTCAGGTTGGCTTTGGTTGGGTGTTGGAGTGTCTG
Organism: Coregonus lavaretus; assembly: GCF_964263955.1. Classification (NCBI taxonomy): domain Eukaryota; kingdom Metazoa; phylum Chordata; class Actinopteri; order Salmoniformes; family Salmonidae; genus Coregonus; species Coregonus lavaretus. The sequence continues at coordinate 3,053,251 of NW_028167181.1, forward strand.
AGTGTAGGATACAGTACTATGGTTGACAATGCAGGAGTGGCAGGGGGGGGGGGGGTCCCCCAGATGATCCTGCAGGTGTAGAAGCCGGATGTGGAGGTCCTCGGCTGGCGTGGTTACACGTGGTCTGCGGGATTATGAAGCCAGTTGGATGTACTGCCAAATTCTCTGATACAACGTTGGAGGTGGCTTCTGGTAGAGAAATTAACATTCTCTGGCAACAGCTCTGGTGGACATTCCTGCAGTCAGCATGCCAGTTGCATGCTCCCTCAAAACATGAGACATCTGTGTTGTGTGACAAACTGCACATTTTAAAGTGGCCTTTTATTGTACCCAGCACAAGGTGCACCTGTGTAATGATCATGCTATTTAATCAGCTTCTTGATATGCAACACCTATCAGGCAGATGGATTATATTGGCAAAGGAGAAATGTTCACTAATAGGGATGTAAACAAATTTGTGATTTGAGATAAATAAGATTTAGGTGCGTATGGAACATTTCTGGGATTTTTGATTTCAGCTCATAAAACATGGGACCAACACTTTACATGTTGTGTTTATATTATATTATATTATATATTTTTTCAGTTTAGTTTCAGTAGTATACAGGTGTAGGATCTTAATTTGACCAGTATTGTTGCAGCAAAATAATCCGGCAGCAACAGGATTTGAACGTTTAGTCCATAATGTTTCTTGATCAGTGGTTAGGCTATTCGCTGGCCAAAATTAGGCAACATGAAAAGTGCAATACTGTTAATATGACAGTGTGTTAGTGAGGGTTTTCCATGAATTACGGTGCAGGAGAATTCTCAGCAACAAAAGAGTGATCAAATTAAGATCCAACATCTGTATGGCAACACCGTACCAAGGCATTACTTCACAGCTATTTATTTTTGACAGTTTAACAATCCACAGTCATGTTTATTTTCATATTGAAATAGTGGGTCACAATGGACTTCTGTAATATACGACTAACCCCTCTTTTGTCTTCAGTAAAGTTCACAGAGGTTGATAGTTCACCCCCTTAAGCTAACTCCTGTTCCCATAGCAACACATGGCAAGTCACCCTGGGCCAGTGAATATCCCCAATCAGCCATCAGTAATGGATTTGACCCCTGACCCCTAGCACTCTCCCACTCACCACAGATCTGACACACGTTCATGTGTGAAAACCCACTAGTCGTAGCCTGCAGCTCTCCGCAGCCCTCCCATCCCCACTGCATTACACCCCATAGCCATCACAACCATAAAAGGGTTAACCATAGCTCTGCAATGACACATGCCAGCTAAGAGGACAAGCTTATCTCAAAGCTTAACACAATCACTATACTACAGGTATAGTAGGATATCACCACTGTAGGTTAATCAAATATCAGATGTAAGAAAGGTATGATCATGTCTTTACTTTGACCTCTATATTGTTGTTGTCATGGTTTGGCAGTGAGGTGTGTTTCTCAGATGAATCATTCAGTCACTTTAACACCATCACTGGTAAAAGCACCAAACACTGTATATCTTAGATATGAGATATGTCTTAACACTGACTCATGGGCCTATATCAAGTGTCTCAACGGTTGAGACATTGTTTCTCAGTTATATGAGTCACTCAGTCACTTACCACCAAAATCTTACTCACTCTGACATCACAGAGGTCCGCTGTCAGGCTTTGAACAGGGCCTACCTGGGCACAGCCAATCCCGTGCTCTGTTAGCCTCACCCGCTGCATTATTAATAAGCGCTAATCAGGACCCTTAGCTCTCCTGCTACGCTATGCTAGCTAGCCACCCCACCACTAACACCGGCATCCTGACCCGACCCTGCCCCGCTCCCAACAGTCTCAGCCCATGTTCACGCTAGCTACGCTAACAACGTTAATTATGCTAGCTCGCTACGCCCAGGCCTGGGCCCTTCTGTGCTATGCCCAAGTCAGGAGGCCCTTGGTGGGCATCCTCCAGCCTCTAATTGCTAACAACAGGAAGGCAGCAGCAATGCTACGCTAGCATACGGAACAGAGAGGTGTTGTCAGGGACTTGGCCTGTGAGGGCCTGGCTATCAGGCTCCATTATTGTTGTAATTAGCTCCATGGCGGCTCCCGCCTGGCTTGATATGCCCGACCTCCCTGTATCTCAGTCTGTTAGAGATGGAAACACACACAAACACACACACACAACTGTTGAGTCAACACGGCTCCGAGCTTTCGGCTGTGCTTGTAGAGCAGCAACACAGATATTTATTCATTTGAAGCATGGACACAGGAGGGTTTCTATCTCTCACCGCTGTCCCTCTGTATTCTGTTGATGTTAATCCTACCTGGGTTAGTTGCGGCGAAGGTAAATAAAGGTTGGAATATGAGAGAGACCCACAGCAGAATCACTTGTGTCCGGTGCAGGTTAATATGAATACATCTCTGTATTTTTCTATTATCTTGTTGTCTGACTGGATTATACTCAAGTCTTTGAACCAAACTTCACCCTGCTAGAGTGTCGCTAGGGGCTAGTCAGAGTCCTGAAACCCAGATGAAGCAACAAGAATCCATATGTGAAGTCGAAATGCCCTCTTACATTTACATTTTACATTTTAGTCCAGAGCATTTTTATCCAGAGCGACTTACAGTTCGTGCATTCTAGGTGCATTCGAGCTAGGTGAGACAACCACATATCTCAGTCATAGTAAGTGCATTTGTCCTCAATAAGGTAGCTATCAGCAAAGTCAGTTCACTAGTAACAAAGGTGCAGGTGTTCGTACAAGATGGCATTCGTTTTTCTTCTCTGAGACACATTGTTCTCATGCAGGTAGTAGCATAGCCCTCAGCCACTGTTAGCGGTCCCCACCATGTACCTTTTATATAACACCTTGGCCACCACCCTGCAGGACAGCTGTCCCTGATCACCAATTAGCAGTAACTGTCCCCTCCTGTGAGTGAGGTGGACCTGGAGGTCTGGACGTCTGCATGGAAGAGGCAGGGGGTGAACTGGAAGGCAGGGGGAGGACCAGGGGGTGGAGGTCCCATGAAGGACACTGCTCCCAGGGTGGCTGTCGTGGTGGGCAGGAGAGCGTGAAGGACTGGGATGGGTCTTTCTCCACAGAGGGTTGGTCATTCAGCCAGTTAGTTAGGACTGGGGCTCAGCACAGCTCACTGCTCTCTCTTTTTGTGACGTTACAGCCTTATTCTATAATGGATTAAATTGTTTGTTTTTTCCCCCTCGTCAGTCTACACACAATACCCCATAATGACAAAGCAAAAACAAAAACTGAAATATCAAGTATTCAGACCCTTTACTCAGTACTTTGTTGAAGCACCTTTGGCAACGATTACAGCCTTGAGTCGTCTTGGGTATGACGCTACAAGCTTGGCACACTTGTATTTGGGGAGTTTCTCCCATTCTTCTCTGCAGATCCTCTCAAGCTCTGTCAGGTTGGATGGGGAGTGTCACTGCACAGCTATTTTCAGGTCTCTCCAGAGATGTTCAATCGGGCTCAAGTCCTGGCACTGGCTTGGCCACTCAAGGACATTCAGAGACTTGTCACGAAGTCACTCCTGCGTTGTCTTGGCTGTGTGCTTAGGGTCGTTGTCTTGTTGGAAGGTGAACCTTTGCCCCAGTCTGAGGTCCTGAGCACTCTGGAGCAGGTTTTCATCAAGGATATCTCTGTACTTTGCTCCGTTCATCTTTCTCTTGATCCTGACTAGTCTCCCAGTCCCTGCCGCTGAAAAACATCCCCACAGCATGATGCTGCCACCACCATGCTTCACCATAGGGATGGTGCCAGGTTTCCTCCAGAATTGACGCTTGGCATTCAGGCCAAAGAGTTCAATCTTGGTTTCATCAGACCAGAGAATCTTGTTTCTCATGGTCTGAGAGTCCTTTAGGTGCCTTTTGGCAAACTCCAAGCGGGCTGTCATGTGCCTTTTACTGAGGAGTTGCTTCTGCCTGGCCCCTCTACCATAAAGGCCTGATTGGTGGAGTGCTGCAGAGATGGTTGTCCTTCAGGAAAGGTTCTCCCATTTCCACAGAGGAACTCTGGAGCTCTGTCAGAGTGACCATTGGGTTCTTGGTCACCTCCCTGACCAAGGCCCTTTTCCCCCGATTGCTCAGTTTGGCCAGGCGGACAGCTATAGGAAGAGGCTTGGCGATCCCAAACTTCTTCCATTCAAGAATGATGGAGGCCACTGTGTCATTAAGGGGTATTGTGTGTAGATTGATGAGGGAATTTTAAAAGAAATCAATTTTAGAATAAGGCTGTAACGTAACAGAATGTGGAAAAAGGGAAGGGATCTGAATACTTTCTGAATGCACTGTAGATCTATCTATCAATGTGACGAGTACTGATGATACGAAGAGGCAGACGCAGGAATTAACAAGGTCAAGGTTTACTCAAACAATGACAAAGAGAATTAACAAAAATAGAGTACATGACACGAAGCAAAACAATCACACACAACATCCTACAGAACAGTCCAGGGCTAAATAGGGGTAGTGATGAGATGATGAGGTGCAGGTGTCCTGGAGGTGATTAGGGTGCGTTGGGTTTCCATTCCGGTGTTGCCGAGGTGGTGCGCTCAGACCGGTGGCTCAGTAGACTGGCGAATCAGAGCGCCGGAGGGGAGCAACGGGAGGAGACGTGACAGTCAATCTATATCTTTATCTCTCTCTCCCTAGATCTATCTATCGATCTATCTCTTTCTCTCTCTCTCCCTAGATCTATCTATCTCTTTCTCTCTAGCTCCCTAGATCTATCTATCTCTCTCTCTCTCTCTCTCTCTCTCTCTCTCTCCCTAGATCTATATATCTGTCTGTCTGCCTGTCTGTCTGTTTCACGTGTTTAAAGTACATTACTGTGCGGTGGCATGCTCTTTGGGATTGTGTGTTTGTTTTACGTGTGGAAGTGTGCTGTGACATTTTGACCCCTAACATCTCTTGGAGGGTGTGTGTGCTTGTGTTTGCCATGCCTCTGGACGTAGACCATCTCCAGGGTGTGTGTGTGTGTGTGTGTTTACTGTATGTGTTTATGTGTGATTGTCTGTGTGTGAGTGTGTTTAAGTGCACCTGTGTGTATTGGTGTGGGTGTGTGTTTGTGTGTGTGTGATTGTCTGTGTGTGAGTGTGTTTAAGTGCACCTGTGTGTATTGGTGTGTGTGTGTGTGTGTGTGTGTGTGTGTGTGTGTGTGTGTGTGTGTGTGTGTGTGTGTGTGTGTGTGTGTGTGTGTTTGTTTGTGTGATTTTCTGTGTGTGAGTGTGTTTCAGTGCACCTGTGTGTATAGGTGTGTGTGTGTGTGTGTTTGTGTGTGTGATTTTCTGTGTGTGAGTGTATTTAAGTGCACCTGTGTGTATTGGTGTGTGTGTGTTAGCTGATAAAGATTAACCATCTTCTTTGAGAAGGATAGACCTTGGCTTGATGGACATCCCCATAGTGCTAACCCTGCTAGCCTGCCTTCTCCTCTCTCCTCCCCACATTGAGAAGGATAGACCTTGGCTTGAAAGACATCCCCATAGTGCTAACCATGCTAGCCTGCCTTCTCCTCTCTCCACTCCTCCTCTTATTGTATCTGATATGAGCCCCCTGTGACGAGCTCGGTAATGAGGCCTATGTGGTGTTAGAGATAGAGCGATCCTACTGCAGAGCTCAGCTCTGAGCTATCGGCCTCAACACACACACACACATAGTGTAGGGGCAGCACACGTGTACACACACACACACACACACACACACACACACACACACACACACGCCACACACACACTTCGGAGACAGAGAACAGCAGCGTGCATATCGATCTAATTTTGTTTCCTTGAACCCAACAGCTTCACTAGGCTGTGAAGTGCTCTCACAGAGGAGAGAGAGCATTCCCCCAGTGCACTGTAGTGTAATGCGCCTATCATGGAAAGTGTGGCCGTTTGTACGTACGTGTGTGTTGGAGTGTGTGTTCATGTGTTTGTGTGTGTGTGTGTGTGTGTGTGTGTGAAAGAACGAGAGAGAGGGAGAGAGGGAGAGAGAAAGAAAGAGAGCATTACGTTATCATTGAGTTGTGTGATGTGCATTGTTTCTCTCCATAAAATAGAACTGTAGCAAATAAATCTCATTTGGAAACTTTTTTTGTCACTTCGGTTATTTCTATCTTTAAACCATTGCTGTTTTACAATGGTAAATATCCATAAAATAATAAAGTCACCTGCTTAATTGAACCATAAAACACTACTACACATGAGTTTATAAAAGTTAAAAACACATCTGTGATGAGTGTATTTTTGCTGTAGTTCAAGTATGTTAAATCTGCCTACAGCCCCTTCCGTGTACATGTAAATTGAATATGAATAGGACCTTTCAGATAAATCTCAAGGTATTGAAAACATCACTGGCTTATTGGCTGGTTCAGTTAATTCACACACAGTCTGAAATTTGCAGTTGTGTGTGTTCCTATGTCTGTGTGTGGAGATGCCCCAGTCAAAAAAGAAGGACTAAAGCGCCATCTTGTGGCAGCAGTGAGAACGGCGTGTAGAATGATATTCACGGCTGAGCCATACTTATCAGGAGTAAGAAGAGACGTTAATATGATACTTTTTTGACCTTTCACCTCTTAAAGCTCATTAGAACGAGACCATTATACAATAGTGTAAAGTACTTAAGTAAAAATACTTTAAAGTACTACTTAAGTAGTTATTTGCGGTATCTGTACTTTACTTTACTATTTATATTTTTTACTACTTTTACTTTTACTTCACTACATTCCTAAAGAAAATCATGTACTTTTTACTCCTTACATTTTCCCTGACACCCAAAAGTACTTGTTACATTTTGATTGCTTAGCAGGACAGGAAAATAGTCCAATTCACACACTTATCAAGAGACCATCCCTGGTCATCCCTACTGCCTCTGATCTGGCGGACTCACGAAACACAAATGCTTTGTTTGTAAATTATGTCTGAGTGTTGGAGTGTTCCCCTGGCTATCCGTAAAGAAAAAAACAAGGAAAGTGTGCCATCTGGTTTGCTTAATATAAGCAATTTGAAATGATTTATACTTTTACTTTTACTTTTGATACTTAAGTATATTTTTGCAATTACATTTACTTTTGATACTTAAGTATATTTAAAACCAAATACTTTTAGACTTTTACTCAAGTAGTATTTTACTGGGTGACTTTTACTTTTACGTGAGTCATTTTCTATTAAGGTATCTTTACTTTTACTCAAGTATGACAATTAGATACTTTTTCCACCGCTGCCATTATGTTACAGTAATGACCCACAGCATGTCCCCAACAGGTGGTTGGTAGTGTTTCAACCTAAATGATAAGAATATGTGGGTTTGAAATGATTGACGTGTAGGCTCCTCTGTAGCTTATATGGTGTAATTACAGTTGTAGTATGAATTACCCCATGTAACTCAGTACAATATGTGTACATGTGTCCTGTTCAAGGAATTGGGGTTGACTGACCTTTGACCCTGGCGATATTTTACACAGCGATTACATTTGACATTTTAGTCATTTAGCAGACACTTTTGATCCAGAGCGACTGACATGAGCAATTAGAGTTAAATGCCTTGCTCAAGGGCACATCGGCAGATTTTTCACCGCGTTGGTTCAGGGATTCGACCCAGCGACCTTTCGGTTACTGGCCCAACGCAGCCCTCACAATACCATGCTGCAAGTTCAAATCAAATCAAATGTTATTTGTCACATACAGGTGTTTAGCAGATGTTATTGCGGGTGTAGCGAAACGCTTGTGCTTCTAGCTCCGACAGTGCAGTAACCATTGTGTCTATACTTTCTGAGCACACTGGAAAATACAAACACACACAAATCAATTCACATTTACATGTTTTGAACGTTATATACAGAAGGAGTCAAAGACAGCTTGTTTTCGGGCTTGGCGCCAAGCATCCAAGTTAGTAGTAAACAAAACGACCCATGCACTCGATACACAGAAGATGCTCTCTCTTATTGCAACACAGTAATACTACTTGTTCACAGCAAACCCCTTATCAATGTAATATTGATGCTCGCTGAAGGACAGCCCTGCTATGTCTCCCTAACGAGCATTGTCAGGTGACCCTGGTTGGTTGTTCCACCGTCTGTTCCCATACAACGCTGTCCACATGAAGAAGAAGGGAGAGACAGTATAAACGCAAAAAGAAGAAGACAGGGGAAAAACAAAAGGAGGCAGGATAAGAGGAGAGGAGAGGAGAGGAGAGGAGAGGAGAGGAGAAGAGAAGAGAAGAGAAGAGAAGAGAAGAGAAGAGAAGAGAAGAGAAGAGAAGAGAAGAGAAGAGAAGAGAGAGAAGAGAAGAGAAGAGAAGAGAAGAGAAGAGAAGAGAAGAGAGGAGAGGAGAGGAGAGGAGAGGAGAGGAGAGGAGAGGAGAGGAGAGGAGAGGAGAGGAGAAGAGAAGAGAAGAGAGAGAAGAGAAGAAGAAGAGAAGAGAAGAGAAAGAGAAGAGAAGAGAAAGAGAAGAGAAGAGAAGAGAAGAGAAGAGAAGAGAAGAGAAGAGAAGAGAAGAGAAGAGAAGAGAAGAGAAGAGAAGAGAAGAGAAGAGAAGAGAAGAGAAGAGAAGAGAAGAGAAGAGAAGAGGAACTTCTTAAGAATGATCTACCGACAAAAATAGAAGAAGTCTGGCACAGGCCCCCTCCTCTCCTCTCCTCTCCTCTCCTCTCCTCTCCTCCCTCTCCTCTCCTCTTCTCTTTCTCTTCTCTCTTCTCTTCTCTTCTCTTCTCTTCTCTTCTCTTCTCTTCTCTTCTCTTCTCTTCTCTTCTCTTCTCTTCTCTTCTCTTCTCTTCTCTTCTCTTCTCTTCTCTTCTCTTCTCTTCTCTTCTCTTCTCTTCTCTTTCTCTTCTCTTCTCTTCTCTTCTCTTCTCTTCTCTTCTCTTCTCTTCTCTCCTCCTCCTCTCCTCTCCTCTCCTCTATCATACATAAATAGTTGTCGTTTGCATCTGAGCAAAGAGTGGTTGATCAGTGAGGAAGGTAGGCCTAACCAGGTAGAGAAAGAGAGAGAGGGAGGGGATGCTATAATGCAACATGACAATAGTGTTACTTTGATATTGACTATCATTAGCTTCGTTAGACTGGTAAATGCCACTGATAAGATAGAATGGGGAAATAGACGCGGAAGGATGACTCCTTTTAAGTTGTGGGGAGAGATGTCATGTTAAAGTGTGAGGCGCAAAGTCAAATTGTCTTTCTTTCTCTCTCTCTCTCTCTCTCCTCTCTCTCTCTCTCTCTCTCTCTCTCTCTCTCTCTCTCTCTCTCTCTCTCTCTCTCTCTCTCTCTCTCTCTCTCTCTCTCTCTCTCTTCCCTCTGTCTTTCAGTCTCTGTTTGTGGCTGGTCTTCGCTTTTTTTTATTGGGACACTGTGTGTGTCAAGTCCCACTCCCCAGACAATCACTTTGGACCTCTGTTTAATTAATTCCAATGTCTTTACAATGAAAAAGAAATAGCCTCTGATCTTAACTCGATGTTTCAGATTGTTGGATACTTTCTCTGGTGTGACAACGTTGATTAATAATGGAAAGCGTATGTCGGCATCTTTATCTGAAATGTTCATGAAACTTCTCTGTGGTGATTAAAGTGTTCGTCTTCTTCCTCGAGTCACTCAGTGACTTCTCCCTCTGTTCATTGGGGAGTGGTAACAAATCATGCATTAGACAACATGTCAGTTCACGGAAAATCAGTTATACGTCATAGGGAAAATGTCAGCTCTTTTATTTTTTTTGCACTGAAATGTTGATCCCAAAAAAGCATAGGGAAAAATATTCCATTTCAATTAATTTATTTTCATTTATTTTAAGCGTGAATAAACCACAGAAAATCACGGAAACCATCAAATATGAATAAGAAGCATACAAAAAAAAACATAAAAACACGTATTTATATATATACAGTACCAGTCAAAAGTTTGGACACACCTACTCAGTCAAGGGTTTTATTTTCTACATTGTAGAATAATAGTGAAGATATCAAAACTATGAAATAACACATATGGAATCATGTAGTAACACAAAAAGTGTTAAACAAATAAAATTATATGTTATATTTGAGATTCTTCAAATAGCCACCCTTTGCCTTGATGACAGCTTTGCACACTCTTGGCATTCTCTCAACCAGCTTCATGAGGTAGTCACCTGGAATGCATTTCAATTAACAGGTGTGCCTTGTTAAAAGTTAATTTGTGGAATTGATTTCCTTCTTTATGCATTTGAGCCAATCAGTTGTGTTGTGGCAAGGTAGGGGTGGTATACAGAAGATAGCCCTATTTGGTAAAATACCAAATGTCAGGTTGGATGGGGAGCGTCGCTGCACAGCTATTTTCAGGTGTCTCCAGAGATGTTTGATCGGGTTCAAGTTCGGGTTCTGTCTGGGCCACCCAAGGACATTCAGAGACTTGTCCCGAAGCCACTCCTGCGTTGTCTTGGCTGTGTGCTTAGGGTAGTTGTCCTGTTGGAAGGTGAACCTTCGCCCCAGTCTGAGGTCCTGAGCACTCTGGAGCAGGTTTTCATCAAGGATCTCTCTGTACTTTGCTCTGTTCATCTTTCCCTCAATCCTGACTAGTCTCCCAGTCCCTGCCACTGAAAAACATCCTCACAGCAGGATGCTGCCACCACCATGCTTCACCGTAGGGATGGTGCCAGGTTTCCTCCAGACGTGGCGCTTGGCATTCAGGCCAAAGAGTTCAATCTTGGTTTCATCAGACCAGAGAATCTTGTTTCTCATGGTCTGAGAGTCCTTTAGGTGCCTTTTGGCAAACTCCAAGTGGGCTGTCATGTGCCTTTTACTGAGGAGTGGCTTCCGTCTGGCCACTCTACCATAAAGGCCTGATTGGTGGAGTGCTGCAGAGATGGTTGTCCTTCTGGAACGTTCTCCCATCTCCACAGAGGAACTCTGGAGCTCTGTCAGAGGCACCATCGAGTTCTTGGTCACCTCCTTGACCAAGGCCCTTCTCCCCGATTGCTCAGTTTGGCCAGGCGGCCAGCTCTAGGAAGAATCTTGGTGGTTCCAAACTTCTTCCATTTAAGAATGATGGAGGCCACTGTGTTTTTGGGGACCTTCAATGCTGCAGACATTTGTTGGTACCCTTCCACAGATCTGTGCCTCGACACAATCCTGTCTTGTAGCTCTACGGACAATTCCTTCGACCTTATGGCTTGGTTTTTGCTCTGACATGCACTGTCAACTGTGGGACCTTATATAGACAGTTGTGTGCCTTTCCAAATCATGTCCAATCAATTGAATTTACCACAGGTGGAATCCAATCAAGTTGTAGAAACATCTCAAGGACGATCAATGGGAACAGGATGCACCTGAGCTAATTTTCGAGTCTCATAGCAAAGGGTCTAAATACTAATGTAAATAAGGTATTTCTGTTTTTTATTTTTAATACATTTGCAAACATTTCTAAAAACATGTTTTTGCTTTGTCATTATGGGGTATTGTGTGTAGATTGACGAGGAAAAACATGTATTTAATCCATTTTAGAATAAGGCTGTAACGTAACAAAATGTGGAAAAAGGGAAGGGGTCTGAATATTTTCAGAATGCACTGTATTCTATATACATAGAATATGAACTATATTTCTCTACTCAGCAGCACAAGTTATATAACCAGGCAGTATTATATGACAGAGTAGAGCCCAGAGAGAAATCAATGTTTCTGTGCTTTAGGGACAGACACTGTGACTTGGAACACAACTAATGCTGTTTTTATTTCTCCCTCTTTGTCTTGATCATTCCAACAGTGGGATTTAAGCATTTAATCAAGCCTTTATAGGACTTTAACCAGGAAGAACGAGAGAAGAGCACACCCAGTGGGCACAGACGGAATTTCAACATCTAGTTTTGATTTACATTTGGTTGAGTTGTCAACTAATGTGAATAAAAATAAAAAAAGAATTATCCTTGTCATTGGATTTAGGTTAAAAGTTGGGTGTGAAAAATATATCATTCCCTTACGTTGATGACTTTAATCAGTTTTTCACGTTGATTCAACGTCATCATATAGATTTTTGGGGTTTGAAATGATGTGGAAACAACGTTGATTCAACCAGTTTTTGCCCAGTGGGCAGCCTTGAACATTTTTATTTTTATTAATTTACATTGATATAAGGTAAAATCATGTGTTTCAGGACTTGATGTGTTTCATACATTATCCCTCTTAAAATTAACATTGGGACATTAAAAGGCAAATGTAGATATCATGTTAGGTGTATATTTATCCTTTTTAACGAAAAAGACTATGATAAATCATTTTATGTCTTATGACTTTTGGCGGTGACAATTTTGTTGAGACTAATAAACTTCAAATGACTTTGACTTTGCGTGTTCCAAGTGTCTCTCCCTCTCCCTCAGTGAAAAGTTATCAATTTTTTAGGAGAATTTAATGACATTTCTGTTTTTTGCGCCTTGGACAGGCTTCAGAAATTCGTCTTTTTTTATTTTCATTCTTTCTTTAAGGATAAATGCATTTGCAGTTTTCCGCTCAGCAAAGTTTATTTATATCTTAGGAGGCATTTTAAAGCTCTATTCGCTGTCACAGTGAGATGAGTGTGCTCTCACTTTGGATCGCGAGGTGCAAATGTATGAGAAAAGGCACAGAGGCTGAGACTCAGCAGCAGGCAGCCAGGATTGTTGTGGCAGCGAGAAAATCAGATCACTTGAATGCTTTCTCAAACATTTCTCGAGGAGACACCAGTATCAGCCCTGTTAGTATCTCTCTCTCCTCTCTACTTCTCTCTCCTCTTTTTCTCTCTTTCTCTCTCTCTCTTTGTCTTTTTTTCTCTCTCTCCTCTCTCTCTCTCCCCCTACTCATGACCTACATACAATCAGTTGTATTAGAACATGTCCATTGTACTGTTCAGTATACTGCATGCATGGTTCAGTTTTATTTTGTTTTTCTTTAACGATTTCCTCAAAACATTCCTCATTACCCCAGTAGCCTATTACATCAAAATTCAGATTTTACATATAAATTCACTTTACAAACATTTTCCAAGCGAAAATGTACTATTGACTGCACTATTTCTTATAGAAAATGATTCATTATTCTGAGTGATCCTACAGGTATTTCCGACAGGTATTTGTTTTTCTGTGTAGCTACCATGGACGCTACAGTAAGTTCAGTAAAATAGTCGCGCTTGTCCTTTTTCCATTGAATTGTAGTGACACCAACTCTGTCGTCTCTTTTCTCCAGAATGGTGTAATGTCTATGGTAATGTTTCATTATTTTAGAGTCTACATGGATAAGACCAAAGAAACACTCTCAGGACACTCTTACATCAGCAATCAGTCTACTGTACGTTAATGTGATGTATTCTCCATAATACTCCATAATACATGTTATGAATCATCTCATCATGGGTCTGTGGTAATACTCTGATCTCACTCTACTGTGTACGGTACTGCTGTTCTCAGATCTGCTTATTTCACTCTAGACGTCTCCCACTCCCCTCTGTCAGTTATAGACCAATTTAAAATGGACCACGACACCTAGAACACTCTAGATTCGTTATTATGGCTTAATCGATCTCTCATGAATTATACTGTAGCATTATCAATGCTACATTTGTTACAATATGTAGGACAACAATTTGTGCTCAAATTTAAATACATTAAAGACAAGGGGTCTATTGCTTGCTCTTATTTTCTCATTCAATTATAGTTCACATCCAACCCACTTATGCTTTAAAGAGCAAGCACTGTAAATGTAAAAAAAATAATATGTGTATAAATGAATAATAAAAGTAATGCTTTGAATTTTTTCGATATTAAAACAGGGGTTATAGTTATTTTATCTTTTTCTAAATTCCTTCTCTCTACCTTTTCACATTATTTTCCCAAGGCCAAAAATACATGCTTTTACATATATTACCTTTGTGATTAATGGAGTTGTAGTCATTATTCTGCCCTATTGCTAATTAGACAACTCACCGCACCACTAATGATATACAGTTGGAATAATGCTTGCCCACGAGGCACGATACCACATCAGACTCCTGCTAGTGCACTCTTGATACAACCCACCTACGTATTACCTCCTTCCCACCACCCCAATCAGCCTTTGTCCATTACCAACGGAGTCACGGCCAACGCTCGGCGCCGTCATTGTTTTTGTTCTCGCATAATGAGGCCGGTTATTCTCCGGGGAGTTGTCGTAAGTAGAGAGGGCTGTGAGGAGGTACTCTCAGTGTGTGTGTGGGTAGGGCGTAGTGTGTGTGTGTGTGTGTGGGTAGGGCATAGTGTGTGTGTGTGGGTAGGGCGTAGTGTGTGTGTGTGTGGGTAGGGCGTAGTGTGTGTGTGTGTGTGTGTGTGTGTGTGTGTGTGTGTGTGTGTGTGGGTAGGGCGTAGTGTGTGTGTGTGTGTGTGTGGGTAGGGCGTAGTGTGTGTGTGTGTGTGGGTAGGGCGTAGTCTGTGTGTGTGTGTGGGTAGGGCGTAGTGTGTGTGTGTGTGGGTAGGGCGTAGTGTGTGTGTGTGTGGGTAGGGCGTAGTGTGTGTGTGTGTGTGTGTGTGTGTGTGTGTGTGTGTGTGTGGGTAGGGCATAGTGTGTGTGTGTGTGTGTGTGTGGGTAGGGCGTAGTGTGTGTGTGTGTGTGTGTGTGTGTGTGTGTGTGTGTGTGTGTGTGTGTGTGGGTAGGGCGTATTGTGTGTGTGTGGGTAGGGCATAGTGTGTGTGTGTGGGTAGGGCGTAGTGTGTGTGTGTGTGTGTGTGTGTGTGTGTGTGTGTGTGTGTGTGTGTGGGGGTAGGGCGTAGTGTGTGTGTGTGTGTGTGTGTGTGTGTGTGTGGGTAGGGCGTAGTGTGTGTGTGTGTGTGTGTGTGTGTGGGTAGGGCGTAGTGTGTGTGTGTGTGTGTGTGTGTGTGTGTGTGTGTGTGTGTGTGAGTGTGTGTGTGTGTGTGTGTGTGTGTGTGTGTGTGTGTGGGTAGGGCGTAGTGTGTGTGCGGTCTACCTTTACTATCCTTTTGGGTACCAAAAGTCCTCATAAGGATAAAACAAGGACAGTAAAACAAGGACAATTCTGACAAGTGGGGACATTTCGCAGGTCCCCACAAGGAAAAAATATATTTTAGGGTTAGGGTTACAATTAGGGTTAAAATTAGGATTAGGTTTAGGAATTAGAGGTAGGAGTTTGGGGTTAAGGTTGTGGTTAGGATTAGGTTAAGGGTTAGGGTTAGGGAAAATTGGATTTTGAATGGGAATAAACATTTTGGTCCCCACTTGGATAGTAAAACCAACGTGTGTGTGTGTATAGGATGGATAGGCTAACTGCTTTAGGGTGATCCCTCAATCCTGTAGCTGCATGTGTTTCTGTGACCATCCCAGCACTCCTTCTTCTCTGGGAAATGATCCAGACGATGGAACAGAAACGCCAACATGAAACCAACCGAAGACATTACATCAACACCTGTCAGCTCATATTCTGACATCAAAATCAGCTGCTTAACAAGGCCGCAGGAAGTCAAACACTCACCCTGTCACGCACACACACATAACCACGCAGTGTATCCGAGGTCTGAACACCAGAGATTGAATGTGTATAAGTGTATCTTTGACTTGAGCACTTAAAGCCAGTCTGAATGGGGCCCTGAGTGGCTTTCTATCTTAGAAGATGACAGTGACAGCCATCAGTGGCTCATCACTAAACCACTAAACCAAATCGTCTGCAGGTCTATTCCCCTGGCCACCGCCCATTCTGTGTTAATGGCAAAGTGGGAGGGGACAGATGCGTCGGTGCACCGGCGTCTTGATGGAACGGTGACATTGGGCCTGTTTACTTGACAACTGTCACGTCTTTTTTCACAACACGGTCCTAGCCTAGCCAAGCCACTGAGACCCCCTCTATCCCTGCAGCTATACACACCCACACACGCACACACACACACCTACGCCAGCCTGTCCTCTCTCTCCATCCTCCAGCAGTGCAATCGCTCAGTCCTTGCAGGGTCTCAGGGAAAACCGGAGTGCCTGGCTGAATACGAAATGCACTTCTTTCCTCTTTCCTTTCCTCTTTCCTTTCCTTTTCCATTTCTCTTTCCTTTCCTATTTCCTTTCCTATTTCCTTTCCTTTTCCCTTTCCTCTTTAATTTCCTTTTTCCTGTCCTCTTTCCTTTCCCCTTTCCTTTTTCCCTTTCCTCTTTCCTTTCCTTTCCTCATTCCTTTCCTCTTTCCTTTCCTCTTTCCTTTCCTTTTCCCTTTCCTCTTTCCTTTCCTCTTTCCTTTCCTCTTTCCTTTCTCTTTCCTTTCCTCTTTCCTTTCCTTTTTCCTTTCATTTCTGCTCCACAGATTGGTGGTTAAGTAGTGTAGAAGAGAGTGATGGGAGGGAGCCAGGTGGACGAGGTGGGGGTGCTAGGGGCTCACAGAAAGCAGTGGGTAAACAGTGAGAAAAGGTCCAAGGTTAAGGTTGGAACATTGGCGAGAGAGGCCAGAGAGTCGTTAACAGTTCTCTCACCTACTTTCTGTGACAGAGAGGTCAGCATTTTCTAGAAATGACCTCCTCTTGATTCCCCCATTCTCTCCTTGCTCTATAATAGCCCAGTATAGGAATATTATTACTATACAGTTCAACCAGACATACTGTAGGACCATTACAGCAGAACATGGTGTAGAGTAGTATATGGACCATGAAACCTCTGGAGGGTACTAACAGTAGCCTGTTGGTGGAGGCGTTAGCTAGCAGGAATGACCATGGAGGTCAAGTGTCCAGTGTGTTCAGTGTGTACTCGTGTTGTCAGCCATTCTCAATGAATGGTCAGCCATTTTGGGTTCAATGAGTGGTGTTTTTCTGATTTTGTCTGTACACAAATGCACGCACGCACACACAGAGACACACACACACACACAAACACACAGTGTGTGACATTATGTTAAACACAGCCTCTCTGTATCTGGGGCAAGACTCCACAAGAACTCTCAGGTGGCAGCTGAGTGCATGTGAAAGTTGCGATACAAGCACACATTCTGTACCGGGTCTACTTACTGTACATCTGATGCAGAAACTAAAGGCCCTGTTCAGTCAAACTGTTTACCAGGTTTGTGGAGCAAGACAAAAATAACATTTAGACTCCGTTGCGCTGTGTTGTTTTCTTTGCAGGTTTCTCTGTCTCTCCAGTCCATTGGTGGTACCACCGCTGTAAAGCTGAACTATAGGTGAGTGTTATTTCATACAGTCATATCCATCCATCATCCCTACATATCCAACATCTCAGTCACATTGCTTTAAATTGGCACCATACTTTTATTGAACTACTTGTTATCAGTACAACCTCAAAGTGCCCACTTTTCTTTGACGACTCAGTTCATAGTTCATAGAATTTCTTTGAGGGTGAGACTTCCCAAGTTAAGTTTGTCCCAACCTTTTAGTGGAAGAACTAAGAATAAAAGTAACTTGATTCAAATTGTGATTTTATATACACTACCGTTCAAAAGTTTGGGGTCACTTAGAAATGTCCTTGTTTTCGAAAGAAAATAAACTTTTTTGTCCATTAAAATAACATCAAATTGATCAGAAGTACAGTGTAGACATTGTCAGCTGGAAACGGCTGATTTTTAATGGAATATCTACATAGGCGTACAGAGGTGCATTATCAGCAACCATCAGTCCTGTGTTCCAATGGCACGTTGTGTTTGCTAACCCAAGTTTATCATTTTAAAAGGCTAATTGATCATTAGAAAACCCTTTTGCAATTTTGTTAGCACAGCTGAAAACTGTTGTGCTTATTAAAGAAGCAATAAAACTGGTATTCTTGAGACTAGTAGAGTATCTGAAGCATCAGCAATTGTGGCTTCGATTACAGGATCAAAATGGCCAGAAACAAATAACTTTTTTCTGAAACTCGTCAGTCTATTCTTGTTCTGAGAAATGAAGGCTATTCCATGCGAGAAATTGTCAAGAAACTGAAGATCTCGTACAGCGCTGTGTACTACTCCCTTCACAGGACAGCGCAAACTGGCTCTAACCAGAATAGAAAGAGGAGTGGGAGGCCCCGGTGCACAACTGCGCAAGAGGACAAATACATTAGAGTGTCTAGTTTGAGAAACAGAAGCCTCACAGGTCCTCAACTGGCAGCTTCATTTAATAGTACCTGCAAAACACCAGTCTCAATGTCAACAGTGAAGAGGCGACTCCGTGATGCTGACCTTCTAGGCAGAGTTAGGCAGAGTTGCAAAGAAAAAGCCATATCTCAGACTGGCCAATAAAAAGAAAAGAATAAGATGGGCAAAATAACACAGACACTGGACAGAGGAATATTGGGGAAAAAGTGTTATGGACAGACTAATCAAAGTTCGAGGTGTTCGGATCACAAAGAAAAACATTTGTGAGATGCAGACCAAATGAAAAGATGCTGGAGGAGTGCTTGATGCCATCTGTCAAGCATGGTGGAGGTAATGTGATGGTCTGGGGGTGATTTGGTGGTGGTAAAGTGGGAGATTTGTACAGGGTAAAAGGGATCTTGAAGAAGGAAGACTATCACTCCATTTTGCAACGCCATGCCACACCCTGTGGACGGCACTTAATTGGAGCCAGTTTCCTCCTACAACAGGACAATGACCCAAAGCACAGCTCCAAACTATGCAATAACTATTTAGGGAAGAAGCAGTCAGCTGGTATTCTGTCTATAATGGAGTGGCCAGCACAATCACCGGATCTCAACCCTATTGAGCTGTTGTGGGAGCAGCTTGACCGTATGGTACGTAAGAAGTGCCCATCAAGCCAATCCAACTTGTGGGAGGTGCTTCAGGAAGCATGGGGTGAAA
Organism: Coregonus lavaretus; assembly: GCF_964263955.1. NCBI lineage: Eukaryota > Metazoa > Chordata > Actinopteri > Salmoniformes > Salmonidae > Coregonus > Coregonus lavaretus. The sequence continues at coordinate 3,071,978 of NW_028167181.1, forward strand.
TCTCTTCAGATTACCTCAACAAAATTGACAACTAGAATGCCAAAGGTCTACAAGGCTGTAATTGCTGCAAATTGAGGATTTTTTGACGAAAGCAAAGTTTGAAGGACACAATTATTATTTCAATTAAAAATCATTATTTCTAACCTTGTCAATGACTACATTTCCTATTCATTTTGCTATATTTCCTATTCAAACTCATTTCATGTATGTTTTCATGGAAAACAAGGACATTTCTAAGTCACCCCAAACTTTTGAACGGTAGTGTTTTTTTTTTTTTCCATTTCAATAAAGTGGCCATAATCCTTTGGGTTTGTTTGATGCTCTCGCTCATCAACATTGCATGGCGGTGAGTGATAGTTAAACGTCGCACTCTATCAACACTTCAACTCCTGTTTTCTGAGCCCCCTCCCATCCCTGTTAAGTAGTAGTCAAGTCTACACCACTATGCCTCTGCTGCGGGCCTGGGTCATCATGGGAAATCCTAGTGCCATCCTTCCCGAACTTCCCTCCTCCCCCTCCCCCTCTTCCTTCACACGGGCCAACTGTACGCTTTCAAAGAGTTGGAAGTTCAAGGTGTTAGGCTCAGGCTGGGATATTGGCTCAGAAACCTAGGGAACCCAGGGACAGGGCTGGCCAATTATAAAATTATGAGAGAGGAGAGGAGATGTCTCTTTTTCCCCGTCCTCCCCAAGATCCCAGGAAGCCAGATAAGAAGATGAGAAGCCTTAGCTTTGAACACCTCTCGCTCTCTCTCTCTCCCTTGCTACAAGATAACACAACCTTTCTCTTCCTTCGACTTCTGTCAGGGCAAAGCCTCTATGGCAGCCAGGAGCAAGGTTTATTTCCTTTTTTCTCATCTTCCTGTGTTCCTCATAGCACTTTGGGAAGGGAACGGGTGTTGTCACATGTTCCAAGCTGGTGTCTCTCTACTTAACGTCGGCAACGTTGGCAACATGACAGCCAAGAAGAAACAACCCGAGAGCCACAATTGACATATTCCCCATCCCGTTCTAACATGTCATCTTCCTTTTTCTGGACACCTGATTGATTCTGACAGCCTATATTGGGTATTTCATATGAAAGAGAATTTTGCCATTAAAAGTTAATGAGTTGGAATTTCTCTCAGTGCTTTTTATTACCAGGCCGCCAGTTTTGAACAATTTTTCAAAGTAACACACCCCAAATTCCACTGTTTGCAATGAATTAATAATACACTCTTGTCACTGAAGTATCATGCGTTCTTTAATCAGGGCGGGTTGAAACAGAAAGCTTCTTGAAAGGTATTTTTTTTTCATGATCAGAACAATTAACTTAGCTAGTGCCGGGGTTTTGTGCGAAGCGTTGGAGCAAGGGTTGGAGTCATGCATATATGTGCGACCCCCCGGTATCCTGTCTGTCTTGTAGTTATGTATCTATGATACAATTACAGCGTCTTGACTGCATCACAGCAGTATAAGCATCAGTCGTCCGGGGCGCCAGAGCAGACCCCGGCTGAAGGCTTTGTGAACTACAAGAACAAAAAGAACAGAGACAGTTCTAAGTCTTTGTTCCATCATGTTCTGAGAGCGCTATCCAACCAAGTTCTAGAGTTGAGTGCCTCCCATCCATACAACTTGCAGCAAGCAGCTTTTGGATTCTGTCTGTCTTGTCGTTGACGCAAATTTGTGTCATAGTTTGCCGTGTGTCTTCTCTTTGTGTTGTGCAGTATAGGAGCTGACACCCGTCTCATGTCTCCTCTCTGATTCACACCTGAGTCCCACTCGACTACAAGGGAGAGAGGAGAGAACGAACGGCGAGACTGTTTTTAAAATTGTATTTCATCATCTTGGATCAGGGGTGGGCAAACTACAGCCCACAAGCCTGATAGAAAGCATGTAGAAATTATAATAGACCTATGTATTTTCAAATTACTGCCCTTTTTCTGGCCTGCAAATTGGTTTTGACAAACAAATCGGTCCCCAAAAAGTATGTGCGGCCCTCCGTTGAATTTAGAAATCCCTATGTGGGCCTCGAGCTAAAAGGTTTGCCCAACCATGTCTTAGATTATAGCCTACCTCATACCTCAACTCTTCCTTTACATTTACTGTACAGTACCCCCCTTTTACCATTTGTGTGCACTTAAGGTTCACATCACAGAACAAATAGCAACAAGACAATATAAGATGTAAGAATAAAACAACAGAGTAAGGAGGTACACCATAACACAATTCAGCAATATGTGGAAGGTGGACAAACATATTGAGTTTTTCCTCAAAAATTGCTGGAACAGCATAGCAGCCAATTGCGTCATTTTGTCCAAATGGAACCTTTGCTGTACAGGAATTAGAGTTTCTAATGCTGTTTCTAATGCTGTTTCCACTCCGGGTGCCATTCTGCGGTACGTTATTCTCACTCACTCTGTACAGGCAGTTCTCATTGGGGAGAGCTATGGAAGCTGTAGGAATAGCAGTGATATCAGCAGTTAGGGCTCAACTAGGAGCTAGGAGCTAACACCGGTGGTGTAAAGTCCTTATGTAAAAATACTCTAAAGTACTACTTAAGTAGTTTTTTGGGGTATCTGAACTTTACTATTTATATATTTTTTTTACAATTTTCACTTTTACTTCACTACATTCCTAAAGAAAACAATGTACTTTTTACTCCATACATATTCCCTGACACCCAAAAGTACTTGTTACATTTTGACAGGAAAATGGTCCAATTCACACACAAGAGAACATCCCTGGTCATCATCCCTACTGCCTCTGATCTGGCGGATTCACTAAACACAAATGCTTCATTTGTAAATTATGTCTGAGTGTTGGAGTGTGCCCTTGGCTATCCGTAAAATAAAATAAACAAGAAAATTGTGCAGTCTGGTTTGCCTAATATAAGGAATTTAAAATGATTTATTATTTTACTTTTACTATTGATACTTAAGTATATTTTAAATAAAATACTTTTAGACTTTTACTCAAGTAGTATTTAACTGGGTGACTTTCACTTTTACTTGAGTCATTATCTATTAAGGTATCTTTACTTTTACTCAAGTATGGCAGTTGGGTACTTTTTCCACCGCTGGCTAACACACGGGGTCGATGATGCTATAATGAGTAAAAAGGCCTTTGTAGCTGGTGTGAGAGTTGAGTTTGACAATCACTTGTTTTGAGTTTGTTTTAAAGAGAGGAGCACACACTGGAGTACACATTACAAGCACTCTGGAAACAGACCTTCACACTCGTTCGTTCTCTTTCTCTCTCTCTCTCTTTCTCTCTCTCTCTCTCTCTCTCTCTCTCTCTCTCTCTCTCTCTCTCTCTCTCTCTCTCTCTCTCTCTCTCTCTCTCTCTCTCTCTCTCTGTCTCTCTGTCTCTCTGTCTCTCTGTCTCTCTGTCTCTCTGTCTCTCTCTCTCTCTCTCTCTCTCTCCTCCACCACAATCTCTCCATCTCGTTCTGTCCGTCTCTCTCTCTCCATCCTTCTGTTCCTAAGAATAGGAAACAGCAGTCTGAACAGTTGGCGTCCCTCAATAAGTTATACCCACCATCCCGGCCCACCCGAACACGCAACAGCATGGAAAGAAAAAGACTATCGCAGGTGAAGGCTAGTATAATTAGTCCTTATCAAAAATGTAATTCTTTTCCTGGAATAACGCCGCGAGGGAACCGACACCGAGTCGAGTGGCCAAAAGCGAAGCTACCTGGACTGAAGTAAAATAATGAATAAAGATATTCTAACCTCGAGCTATGGGTACATTTATATGCCTGACGTGACTCGCCGTCAATGTTGGGTCGAATTCTAATTTAATTTCTGAGGAGATGTAGTATGTAATGTAATGTTACCATTAATATGGATGTTAGTCACCCTAAATATTAATTCACACACCATGCTCGTGGATATTTGGAGCATATTATCATACATCCTTCAAGAGAACGTTAATTAATTTAGTATTTTTGATAATTAAATATAATATAATTTTGGGGACTTTTCTCTCTTCTTGAACCTTTCTAAGATGAAATATAAGAGTGCAGGTGAGATGATTTAGTGTTTTAGAAGATGATTTAGTGTTTTAGAAGAAGATTTAGTGTTTTAGAAGACGATTTAGTTTTTTAGAAGATGATTTAGTGTTTTAGAAGACGATTTAGCGAGAGTTACAAGGTAGCTGGCACCTAACACACAGAGGGCAAGATGATGCAATGTTTTTGCAACGACGCAACAATGTGTGGCCTTTATTTTTGGGGACTTTACACTAGAAAATATGTACGAAAAACTGTAAGTGAGATGACTTAAATTGAGACTACAAGGTATCTGGTTTGCTGGTGGGGCCCTTAACTCATAACGATACATTTAGATTTTTACATCAACAAATAACCTTCAATCATTGCATTTTCATCTCTTATAAAAATTAAAAGAAACCAACAAATACATTTACTCAATAAGATTGTATTATTACAAAACTTTTGGGAGGCCCTGACTTTGAATACCACTGTCTTAATCTTATCTTGCAACGTGATCTCGATGTGTGGCCTTTACAATTATAAATAATAGATTAATTAACAGAAGAATTAACATGATTCATTCCCCAGGTTTCAGAAGATGTACGTCGGTCGCGTCAGGTTGAATCTGGCCGCTGACGTCTGAGGGCCCTGTTAGGGGGTCTGCTGTTGTTCATTTTTCCGACAGCACCGCCTGCCTCCTTCTAAAAGCTCGCAAGTGCCATGTGTCTGTAGGTTAACAGAGAGACGAGATATAGGCCAGGACGGCAGGCAGGCCGCTGAATTATTCACAACTCCCACAACACATGCACTTTTGCTTTTCAAGCATGAGTTATAATTTCATTAGAAACTTCTGGTGCGTTTGCATTTCTCTGGCTATTTAAATATTAAAATCTTCCGCTGATCACTTTCCATTAGCCACCCCGGTGAAAACCTCCCTGAGATGTCCTGGTTGTGTTTCTCCTCTCCTCTTTCTCTTTCTTTACTTTCTCTGTCTGTCTTCTTCTTCCCTCCTTACTTTCGTTCGGTGTTTTCTCAACGTTCCCGCGTTCGGAGGTTGTTTGTCGACGTGGAGGAGGAAGGGTTGCGTGGGTAATTATGCCTTCTCCTTTAGAGTCAACACAGGAGCCGACTCAGCCAAGCATTCTGGGAGGGATAATGGGGACGACGTGTGTGTGTGTGTGTGTGTGTGTGTGTTTGGGTCCAAGCGTCCCTGTGTGTGGGCACCAGGGACACGTGTAAGTGTGTGTATGCTGTGATTGACAGCCAGGGGAGAGCAGCTGGCATGAGAGGAGAGAGGCCTGCTCTCATTACCAAACCCCCCACTTACCCAGGAGGACAGGTTAAGACAACGTTCCATCAGTGTTGTCTGGATAGAGAGTGGCAAGGTGGAGAGGTACAGGGAGGAGGGGGCGGTGGGTGGGGTCAGCAAGAGACAATGAGGACACTCTGACATGATGTGGTTCCACTCTCTGTCTCTCTGTCTGTCTGTTTGTCTGTCCAGACCTGTTTGTCACGAGCCTCTTGTCTCCTAAATGCAACCTGTTGAAATGTTTGATTCTGCGTCCTTGTGTGTGTGCATGTGTGTGTATGTGTGTGCACGCCCCTGTGTGCGTGTGTGTGTGTGTCTGTGTGTGTTTGATTCTGCGTCCCTGTGTGTGTGTCTGTGTGTGTGGTTGCATCATACTGTATGACTTGACAGAGAGAGAAGAGCTGTACCTGAGCATGTCTCCTGACATCTATTCCAGTCTAGTGCTCTGTTGGCTCAGATGTCTTCATCAGGGAAAGCTATGGTACACCATCATACTGTACCATTTAGAAATGATAGGCCCCTTTCCTAGATTACAATGAAAATGTGTGTGTGTGTGTGTGTGTGTGTGTGTGTGTGTGTGTGTGTGTGTGTGTGTGTGTGTGTGTGTGTGTGTACGTCTGCGTGTGTCTACGTGTGTGTCTACGTTTGAGTCTATGTGTGTGTGTGTGTGTGTGTGTGAGTGAATTACACACTACTGTGTGTGTGAGTTATCTCTCTCTCTCCTGGATGACAGGTTGCTCAATCCTTCCCTAGCCACCCCTGTGACATCCACACTCCATCAGCCGTGGCAGAGATGTACTAGTGATCCCTAGCTATGGGCGACGGGGCTAATTATAACACCAGCATCTACTTTCATCTTCCCCTGACGGGTATTTATTCCTTTATGTATTAAAGCTATCTGTTAGCTTTAGCCGCGGCGCTCGGCGCTCCCAGTCCGTCAGAGACCAAGGGTTCGAGGAGCAGAGAGAGGAAGTGTGTGTGCGTGCGTGTGCGTGTGTGTGTGTGTGTGAGAGAGGGATAGAGATAGAGATCAAGGGAAAGAGGAGGAGGGGAGGAGGAGGGGAGGAGGAGGAGAGGAGGAGGGGAGGAGGAGGAGAGGCTATCAGTTATATGGCAGGAGGAGAAAGATAACAGAGGGAGAGATGGATTCTTTACCTGTCTGTGATTCACAAATAGCTCCAGTCAATTCCTTACCCTACCAACATTTCAAGCAGTGAGAGGGAAAGAGTGCGTGCGTGACAGTGTGCACGTGTATTTATGTGTGGTTTGTGTGTGTACTGTATATTACAGTGTGTGTGGGTGTCTATCCGCCAAAGCTGTGTGTGTGTACCGGGGCTCTAAAACGCCTGGGAGTGGTTCTTGTACTGCGGCGTAGCGGGTTGTGTCAATCAGGAAGTGCTGTTGACAGCAGGTGTGTGTGCGGCCGTGCGGTGTGCATGTGTGTGTGTGAGTGGGTGTCAATCAGGCAGTGCTGTAGATGCCTATACGGCCTCTCAGGCCCACGTCCTGGAGGGGTCCTGTTTCTCTCCTGTCTGGCCATGTCACTCCAAAACCCTTTCATCTCTCTCTTCTCTCTCCCCTCCCTCTCTCTCTCTATCCCTCTGTCCTTCCTCCCTCCCTCCCCGCCCTTTCTCTCTCTCTCAATTCAATTCAATTCAATTCATTCAATTCAATTTCATCTTTCTCTCTCTCTCTCTCTCTCTCTCTCTCTCTCTCTCTCTCCTCTCTCTCTCTCTCTCTCTCTCTCTCTCTCTCTCTCTCTCTCTCTCTCATCTCTCTCCTCTCTCTCTCTCTCTCTCTCTCTCCCTCCCTCCCTCCCTCCCCTCCCTCCCTCCCTCCCTCCCTCAACTCTTTCTATCCCTCTGTCCTTCCTTCCTTCCTTCCTTCCTTCCTTCCTTCCTTCCTTCCTTCCTTCCTTCCTTCCTTCCTTCCTTCCTTCCTTCCTTCCTTCCTTCCTTCCTTCCTCCTCCATCCCTCCCTTCCTTCCTTCCTTCCTTCCTTCCTTCCTTCTTTCTTTCCTTCCTTCCTTCCCTCCCTCCCTCCCTCCCTCCCTCCCTCTCTCCCTCTCGCTCTCTCTCGCTCTCGCTCTCTCTCTCTCTCCCTCCCTCTCTCTCTCAGTTGTAGGGCATAGCTACTGATACCTATCAATTAACACTGTAACACTGTAACCCAGCACTAACTGGTGTAGATTCTGAAAGTTAACTGGACTATCTGCTGAACTGATTTCTCTCTCTCTCTCTCTCTCTCTCTCTCTCTCTCTCTCTCTCTCTCTCTCTCTCTCTCTCTCTCTCCTCCTCTCTCCTCTCTCGCTCTCTCCCCTCTGTCTCTCCCTCTCTCTCTCACCCTCTCTCTCCTCCCTCTCTCTCTCTCCCTCTCTCTCTCCTCCTGTCCTCCCCAACTTTTATCATTTGACTATGTATTTATTACCTTAATATTTCAGTAGTTTGCAGGGTTTGTCGGGCAGGAATCGACACGTGCCCCCTTAAACGCTTCTCTAGTTATTTCACTGTGATGAGAGAAGGACTGGGTGATGCTGGAGAGAGAGAGAGAGAGAGAGAGAGAGAGAGAGAGAGAGAGAGAGAGAGAGAGAGAGAAACCAGACAGATAGACATAAATAAAGCTCCAAAGCTGGGGGTTTTGAGGCATTGTTTTGGTTCAGACATGGTTCACACATTTAGCAGTTATGGTACGTTGATAAGGGCTCTAAGTACACTTTTATGCCTTGTCTGTTCAATCTTTCCATTTGTAATGAAAACATAAGTGGACCAAGGTTCAGTTCAAAGCCTGTTCTAAGAGCCGGCTCTAAGATAGAAGTCAGAGTGAGAGTAGGACCATCAGATTGCCCCGACGATGAATATCATGGCGCGAGGCCGCTCAATTATTAACCCCGCGTTACATTTGAAGAATGCTTGCGAAGGGTGAGATTTAAAAGAAGTTAATGTTTCACTATCAAGCCATTTCATCCAATCTTCATAACGGATCTGTGTGTCGGCGAGGGCATTAGTTTCACCCGTTACGCCATTTCTGTAAAATATGACGGTTTCTTTTTTTCTTATTTTTTTATCATCAGGAAAGAAGTCAAGGCTCGTCCTCTCCAAAGGGGAGAAGTGTCTTCTTCTGACTGGTCATTGGTTCTAAGTGGCTTGTGCATTTTTCATGGGACGGTCGTTCCACGACTAGGTTTGTCTCTCTATTAGGGAGGTTGAAGTGGTACAGGAGCAGAGAGTGGTTGAAGTGGGTGTTGAAATATTCATCTCTGATTGCAACATACTGTACCGTAATGTGTGGTAATGTTCATTAAGGAATGTAGATGTACGTGGTCCGCTGCTTTCTACATAACATTATGGAAGCTTATGGAAGGCTTAAATTAGAATGGCATTTAGCTTCAGGTCACTTCTTAAGTAAAGTCACTATCAGAACATAAAATATAGTATACTCAGTATATTCTCCACTTGTATACCAATTGTCACCTTCAATACTTTATTGTTAATTAAGTGAGAAGCAGTGAGATGCAAGTAAAATGCATAAAGCAACAAGTATGATACTCATTTAAATGTGTAAGTACTGTTTAAAGTGTAGGTAGCATAAATGTAACCACATGTAACATGGATTTGCATTAGTATATGCATCAAAAGTCCCAATGCAAAGTTACACCTCACTTTTCTATTTTTTTAGTTAATACATATAACCAATCACAATTCCAAAGAATGCCGAAGTCATGTCGGAAAATGTTTTTACGGGGTGTGATGTAATAATATTACATGGAGAACCCGGCAAGGCAGCGTATTCCCTATAATATTAACTCCAACAGAAATAACTTCAAATGTATAACCAAATCGTTTGCACTCTACTGGTTTCAATTCAATTTTCAGCCAACTTACAAGCAAATACTTTATGAATGTATTGTTACAAATCAACTTGAGAGGTTGCACTAACAATGAAAAGAAATGTCTTCCAAAATGGAGGGCAGTCGGTAGTAGGCAAGATCAGGTGGGAGCATTCTAGCCAATGAGAGGCCAGATACGTACGTAAACAACAGGCACAATTCTGATATAAAGTTGCTGGGATGTCACGTGTTACTTATATATCAGTACACTCGTAACAACCTAAGCATTATGAAACTTCTATTCGGTCAAATAAGCCACACGTAGCAAATAAGCCATTACATGTTTTGTTAACCAAATTCTACACTCTCTCATTGACCTCCATACAAAAACTCCTAGCTTGGTGAAATAAAAAAACAACAGAAAAGAAAATGGCGCCTGCTGGAGAAGACAGATTTTGGGCCCAGTTATCCCGCTCGTTTCGCCTCTTCCTCTGGTAGCACAGAGTAGATTCTCCAAATTACATTGAGAAATAGTGCATTTTGGGTAGTTTAGAAGAAATAAGTTAATAAATATGTTATAACCCAAAACATAACTATGTTTGTAGTTATAGGTAACCAGATCGTGACTACAACTAAGTTACTAAGTCTTTGACCACACTGTATTGTTATTGTGGTGAGCAAAAACTCCTACCCTTTAATATGCTTCATACTTTTTCTAAACTACACTCGGTTTGTACCTTACCTATAAATACTTCCTCTGGTCTTTGCATCCATGTTCCTGCTACTTCCATTCCTCTACCCTAAATTATACCACCGCCCTCCATCTTACAGCTTATCAACCTTTATGTTAAAATATCTGGAGCATAAAGCCAGCATTAAATATTTACATACAGTATGCACAAACTACCATGAAAAATTAAGAAACCGAAAGTTTTATTAACCTGTAGTAATATATGTAATGTCTACTCACGGCCAAACCAACACAAAAAAACTGAATATAAATGTCTTATTTTTGCACATTGAATCATTCTAGTGGTGGCTGCATACTAATATATGGTAAGGAGGGTCCCAAGTAGATGCATTGATTAACTTCATTTTAATATAACATTAGGTTTCCTTTAAACTGGCTTTAATCATCAAATTATGGTTTAATTCAAGGTGGGGAAAGGAGAAGAAAAATACACATTTTGCCTCGAGAAATAACCCGTTGCGACAAAGTATATCTTTGATTACAGTACCCCAACACAGTGTGTTATTGTGACGTACAAGAGGACTTCTGCATACACTACCATTGCATGAGTGTATGAGCAGGGTTGACTTGATTGTCAATGACTTCCCTGGTTAAATAGAGGATAAATAAATTATAACGTCTGTCCCTGTTTAATCCGGTTGACCATGTCCACGTTAGGTGTGTTTGATCTACAACACTCAGACCTCTAATGGTGCTAAGTGACTTTACATTATTCAGACCTTCGGTCTCTCACATATCCACATAATCTCAATCCACAAAATCTCAAGGCTTCATTCTGAAATCAATGAGTTATTGTCATTTTATGGATCTTGAACGATACGCGTCTGTGGCTCTTGTAGTTGTGAACGTCCCTCTTATCTATTTAACAGATACACTGAAGCTCTCATTGTCCCTTGGTCTATACACTAGGCTGACTATCATTGATTCCTAGAGGGTTGTTCCATATCTTTGATTTGTCCTGTTGAGCATGCAGCGCTGGTTGTGTTTAACGCTGTGTACCTGGTCCTGGAGGCTGGCTCCTGCCTGTCACCCACTCATGCCCTGGTAAAACGGAGTGGAAAGCTACCCATTTGACCACAGCGTGTGCTGGGCTCCCATCATTAGCCACACATACGGCCCCGGGTCCTCTGAACCTCTGTGAGCGGTGTGGAGCACGGGACACTGGGTATTAATGTTAATATCACTGTTACGAACCCCGTGGCTTTTAAACAATGGGATGTGTGATTGAAAAACCAGAAACAGGTGGTGCAATGCAGAGGAATGTTCACTGATTGGTCCACCTTAGCAATCAGCAGACACCCCAACGACCACCAATCAGGAACATACAGGACACCTGTGATTAGGGCAGAAGGAGAGGAAAAACACAAAAAGACACAGGATACCTGTATCCGTAACACTCCCACCCTTAAAAGAGCAAACCACAATGGTTTGCGACACACGTACCATCACAACACCCAAAATTCAAAGATCAACATGTTAACGTGGCACACACGAGATTGGCGTTTTCTATCAGGAGTCTGTATCACGTAGTCAGTTTCACTTAGTTTCTTTTCAATTACATAAGGACCAGAGAAACGTGCTGACAATGACGCTCCTGGCACAGGCAACAATACAAGAACTTGGTCACCTGGCTGCAGTGAACGAGAAACAGCCTGTGAGTCATAATGTCGTTTCATCCGTCTCTGTGAGGAAGACAGCGCTTCCTTTGCTAGAGCACAGGCACCATGTAGGCGCTCACGAAAGCGACTAACGTAGTCCAACACATTTTCTTTCACACACAACTCTTGTGATAAAAACTGATCCTTAAGGACTTTCATAGGTCCTCTCATGGTGTGTCCAAACACCAGTTCAGCTGGGCTGAACCCTAAGGATTCCTGTACTGTCTCACGGACAGCAAACAAAACTAGAGGAACTCCCTCATCCCAATCCTTCTCAGATTCCAAGCAATATTTATGGAGCATAGACTTCAGTGTCTGATGCCAACGTTCAAGCGCACCCTGAGACTCTGGGTGATATGTGCTTGACACATGGTGTGTAACTGACAAGGATTTTAACACTTGTTTGAAAAGTTTAGAAAGGAAATTCGTACCCTGATCAGTTTGTATCACCTTAGGTAACCCAAAAGTTGAGAAGAATTTGATCAACGCTTTACTCACCACCAGTAATCCTTCGCAGAGGAATGGCCTCTGGGTACCTGGTGGCCACACACATTATCGTCAACATAAACTGGTTACCAGATTTTGTCTTTGGTAATGGTCCAACACAATCAACCATCACATGTTCGAATGGTTCACCTATGGCCGGTATGGGACAAAGAGGCGCGGGGGAAATAACCTGGTTCGGTTTCCCAGTTACTTGACAGGTGTGGCAAGTCCGACAGAACTGAGCCACATCTTGTTTTAAACCAGGCCAAAAGAAATGTCGCAAAACTCGATCATAAGTCTTGGTGACTCCCAGATGTCCGGACCACTGGTGATCATGAGCGAGGGATAAAACATTTTGTCGAAAGGCTGTAGGAATCACTATTTGGTAAACAGCATTCCAATCTCCGCCAGCGTCAACATGGGATGTCCATTTACGCATGAGGAGATTACCATCAATGAAGTATGCCATGTTTTTCTTCTTTAGCTCCTCCTCTGAGACAACACTAGAAAAACATTTAGCCAGGCTAATGTCAACCTTTTGGTTAGCGATCAGCTTCTCACGAGTGACTGGTAACTGTATTGCCTCAGCAACAAGTTCCATATCCTTCTTCCTTTCTCTGGACTGTTGGTCAGACTGCACCAGCTTACCAGAGGTAGCACCCGAGCTATCCTCTGGGTCACACTCTCTGAATAGAATCGTGTTCGACAAATCTATCACGTCACCCCCTTGTCGTGCTTGAGCACGTGTGACAGCACAAGCGGGGAACACATCTGGATAACCCTGTGCCAGCTCCTCGGAGAGAGACTGGTCACTTTTATCCAATACCTCCAATACGGGTATCACCTTTCCTCCGGCAATATCGTTGCCCATTATAAATGTTACACCTTTTACTGGCAACATAGGACGTACGCCAACTCTGAACAATCCACTGACTAACTCAGAGTGTACGTTCACAAAGTGCAATGGCACTGGGACGAATCCCATTTCAATTCCTTGTACTAACACACTGGAACCACAATATGTATTATTGGACAAGGGCAACACATCAGATAGTATGAACGACTGCGCCGCACCAGTATCTCTGAGGATTCTAACTGGACGCTGAGACGCTTCATCATCTGATATGGAAACAAACCCCTAAAAAATAAACGGTTCATAACTGTGATCTGGGACAGGGACTTTCAAACCACATTCACTATGAGGCCTCTGTCTTGATTCCGGCCTTACAACCGTACGAATCAGCCCAACACTCGTTGGCGGCCTGGCGTGCTGAGGCATCCCCTGTTTGCGTTTAAGCAGAAAGCAATCATTAACCATATGTCCCACCTTATGACAATAGAAACAGTGACGCACATCTTTTGGGCGTGCTGGATGTACTGCTGGTCGACTAGGACTAAAAGTTAACAACTCTGCGGCCCTGCTCTCCGTACGAGCCGAAAACACGCTCTTATGTGTCAACACAAACTCGTCTGCCAATACAGACGCTTCCGACAGTGAGGATACTTTCTGTTCGTTCAGATAAACTACAATGCGTTTGGGTAAGCAATTTTTAAACTCTTCTAACAAGATTAACTCCCGTAGAGAGTTAAAATCAGTTACCTTACTAGCACTGTGCCATTTGTCAAACAGATTTCCTTTGTCTCTAGCAAACTCCACATAAGTCTGAGTAGAAGCCTTTTTATGAGACCTAAATCTCTGTCGATATGCCTCAGGAACAAGCTCATAGGCACGAAGAACAGTAGCTTTGACCATGTCATAATTCAAGCGGTCTTCAAGAGGTAGCGCTGACAGAACCTCTTGGGCTTTACCTGTTAATTTACACTGAAGTAATAGGCACCATACCTCTTCGGGCCATTTCAATGCTACTGCTATACGTTCAAAAACACTGAAATAGGAATCAACCTCTGACTCCCTAAACACAGGTACCAAGGTGATCTGTCTACTAATATCAAAAGTAGCAGACGACACAGCTGGTGAGGACGGCTCACTAGAAGACATAGTATGAGCAGAGACTAACCTCGCTGTTTCTGCCTCTAGTTCCATTTTACGCATCTCCAGCTTGTCTTGCCTGATTTGTGCCCGCTCTTCCGCCTCCTTTTGGAGCCGTGTCGAGCGGACATCCATTCTAGCATCACTGTCAGTCAGTGGGGAGAGTGGGTCAAAACGGGGCAATGTGGCTGGAGCCTTAGCCTCGTCCTCAGACACCGATGGGCTTACAGGAGCAGCAGCCACATCCCCTACAGGAGCAGCAGGGTCAGGCGGCGGTAACTCAAGCACTCGCTCGTTCAACAATATCTCTAACACTGTTTTCCTAACTTCTGCTTTCACTAAAACCCTTGATATGGGTACAGAAAAGTGGTCAGCCAAAGCCTGTAGATCCACTCTACGGCAATTCTCAAAAACCTCCCACGTAGGGTTTTCCAAAAATGCATCCAACTCAAAAGTAGCCATCCTAAACTAGCAACACGAGCCGACGAATACTGAACACAAAAAAAAAACAGGTAGTTACAGCTGCCAAGCTCAACACTGAACCAGACACTAACTAATTTGCATGGGTATCAATGAGATAGATCCCGGACGAACCCCCACATTATGTTACGAACCCCGTGGCTTTTAAACAATGGGATGTGTGATTGAAAAACCAGAAACAGGTGGTGCAATGCAGAGGAATGTTCAATGATTGGTCCACCTTAGCAATCAGCAGACACCCCAACGACCACCAATCAGGAACATACAGGACACCTGTGATTAGGGCAGAAGGAGAGGAAAAACACAAAAAGACACAGGATACCTGTATCCGTAACAATCACCAAGCTGTAATGTTCCTGTTGTGCCGAGTACTGAGGATACGAAGAGGCAGGACGCAGACGCAGGAATCAACAATGTAAAGGTTTACTTAACACTGAGCAAGAGAACAACAAAGAGCGAGTACACGACATGACACTAACAATCACACACAACCCAACACTGAACAGTCCTGTCACGGTGTTAGAAATGGTGAGGTGTGGAATCAGGCGCAGAAGCAGATGTACAGTCCAACAAGACTTTACTAGCGAGTGCAAAATAATCCAAAAACGGCCAGAGGCCAACAGACGCACACAGGCGTCGAACACGAGCGCACAAACACAGGGCGCAAAAACTCTCCTCAACCGAGGAGGAAGTTAAATCGTAACTGGCGTACCGAAAACACGGGTAACGCACAAACACCTGACACGAAACAATTACACACAACACTACACTAACAACAAGGAAACTAAATAGGGTGCTTAATGAGACATAACACAAGACAGGTGTGGCTAACAGACAAAACTAATCAAACAGGAAACATGGAACATGCAACGGTGGCAGCTAGAATTCCGGAGACGACGAACGCCGAAACCTGCCCGAACAAGGGAGAGAGGCAGCCTCGGCCGAAACCGTGACAAGTCCATGGCTATATAGGGGTGGTGATGAGATGATGAGGTGCAGGTGTGCTGGAGGTGATTAGGGTGCGTTGGGTTTCCATTCCGGTGTTGCCGAGGTGGTGCGCTCAGACCGGTGGCTCAATAGACCGGCGAATCAGAGCGCCGGAGGGGAGCAACGGGAGGAGACGTGACACCTGTAATCAGCCTGCTCTCACTGGAGCTGGAGCTTGGGGTAGAAACACAAATCTCACTCTCATTTTCTCTCTCTCTTTTTCTCTCTCATTTTCTTGTTCTCTCGCTCCCTCGTTCTCTTGTTCTTGTTCTCTCCCTCGTTCACGCTCTCTCCCTCTCTTTGTATCGCTCTCTTTCGCTCTCCATGTCGCCCCGAACCGGCCGAAGGACAATCTGCCACAGGCGTCCCAATGAGAGAGAGAGAGAAGCTAACGAGGAAAGGTAGAACAGGAAGAGATAGAGGAGAAACGAAAGAAGAAATAGAGATCAGAGTGCCACAGAGCCCGAGAGTTTCCTGAGAAACCTGGAAATTGAGAGAAAGAGACGGGTGAGAAAGAGAGGGAGTGAGAGGAGAGATAGTTAGGAAAGAGAGACGTGAGATTGAGGGTTGGCAGAGTTGTAGGTGTTAATCTTTGATGCCTTATGTGAGGTGCCGGTGGTGTGGTGTGGTCCATGAGCAGTAAGTTACAGACCTGGGGCCAGTGAACAGGCAGGCAGCCAGACGGAGAGAGAAATATCCAGGGTTATTCATGATTTAAGGTGCATGGGGCCTTCAGGACTCTGACAGGCTCTGACGCCAGCCAGGGTCTTTCAGCTCATTTCATCATAGATCCATGAAGCTGTAATGAGGCCTGAGAGGGCCTCCCTGAGCTGGGCCTCCTGGGGGGCTGTGGAGGTGAATCTGAGGGGTTATCAGCGGCCATGCCCCAACCCCCAGGCCACAGGAGTAAGGTGTGGGTGTAGGGGGGCTGCTCCAGGGTAGGTCTGGAGAACCCTCTATGTCCCGGGGCTGTGTGAAAAGGTCACCGAGCTATACGTGCAATCCCGCACAGTTGGATGATCTAGATGTCGGGTGAGATTATTTTTCTATCGTAAACTCTGTTGAATTTCTTTTCATTGTTCCGATTAAGTACAGTCTGATAACTATAGAATTTCAAGGC